>NC_142649.1:126136176-126440147 GCF_055504915.1 Nelumbo nucifera
GTTCCTAATCGTGAAGGTTGGCTCACCTTACAATGCCATCGACTTACCCCTTCACACTCTCAAGGTTGTGATATCTTTATACCACCTTGCTATGAAGTTCACCATGGAACATGGCGTAGGAATGGTCAAAGTAAACCAATAGACTGCTAGACAACGTTATGTTGCAACACTAAAAAGCAAGAACAAGGAAGCCCTACCGGTGGAAGGGCTCAACCTTAAGGATGAACTTGCCAATTGAGGTCAACCAATGGAAGACCTCATCACTGTTCTCTTAGATGAGGCCAGACCCAAGAAATACTATCCTGAATGGCTATCTAATGTGGCCATGGTTAGGAAAGCTAACGGGAAGTGGCAAATATGTATTGACTTCATAGATCTCAATAAGGCCTACCCAAAGACGGTTTTCCCTTGTTGAGAATAGACTGCTTGGTCAATGCCACTTCGGGATACAAACTCCTCAACTTCATGTATGCCTTCTTTGGATACAATCAAATCAGAATACACCCTAGTGACAAAGAGAAAACATCATGCATTACCGAGTACAACACCTACTATTACAAAGTGATGTCATTCTTACTGAAGAATGTAGGTGCCACATACCAAAGACTAGTGAATAAGATCTTCAAGGAGCAAGTCGATTGAAATGTCGAGGCCAATGTTGATGATATGGTGGTGAAGAGCCTCAAGGCAAACCAACACATCGCCAACCTTGATGAGGTCTTTAGTGTCCTAAGGTAGTACAACATGAAGCTGAATCCCACCAAATGTGCCTTTGGGGTCACCTTGGGTAAATTCCTCATCTTTGTAGTCACTCAATAAGGCATTAAGGCAAATCCCAAAAAGAATTAGGCCATCCTCGACATGGAACCCCCGCAATCGATCGAGGAAACTCAGAAGCTCACATACCAAATAGTAGTCCTCAACTGGTTCATGTCTCGATCAACCGACAGGTGCCAACTCTTCTTTTAGGCCATCAAGAAGCTAAAAGAATTCCAATGGACAAAGGACTGTCAAAAAGCATTTGATGAACTAAAGGCATATCTGGCCTCACCACCATCACTCAGTTGACCAATTCCAGGAGAAAGTCTCTACTTATACATATCGGTAGGGGATAGCAGTTAGCTCAATACTAGTTCGAGAGGATAAAGGGTTACAGAAGCCAGTGTAATTTTGAGTAGAGTTCTCCATAATGCTAAGACTAGATATCTCAACATAGAGAAGACAACCTTCACTCTGGTGACCTCGGTCCAAAAGTTGAGACTGTACTTCCAAGCCCAAACCATAATTGTCCTAACCAACTAGTCTCTAAAGTAGATATTGTAGAAACCAAAGACCTTAAGTTGATTGACAATGTGGGCTATTGAGTTGTCGGAATTTGACATTCATTACTAGTCAAGACCTGCAATGAAAGCATAAGTGCTAGCTTATTTCCTAGTTGAATGTACGTTCAGTAATAGTAGCGCCCTAGTTCAAGAAGAGCTAGCCTCATCCTACTAACTCCAGACAACAACAAGTTGGAGTATGAACTTTAGCACGCCTTCCCTGCCTCAAACAATGAAGTTGAATACGAAGCCTTATTTGCTGGCCTCCACTTAGCCAGAGACCTTGGAAGCGAGCATGTTGAAGCATTTAGCGACTCATAGCTGGTTGTGAATTAAGTGAATGGGGAGTATGAGACCAGAGAACCTAGCATGGCCAAATACTTGAGCAAAGTCCAAGAACTGATTAGACAATTCCGATACCACCGTTCAACATGAGAACATGTATATTGGCATTCATGGGGAATTGTTCCCAATGTGGGGCTTTAGTGTTTTGAATCTACTTCTACTCATAGCAACTACCCACAAGGCACCATCATCATACATTGAGAATGCCATAACAATTGAGATGGTCCCCATGTTAGTGTGGTGTTATAGTTAAAGGTGTAAAACGGGTCGTGCCACCCTCCCTTGGGATAACTTGGGGGTCGATCCGGCATGGCCCACGACCCAAGCCCATGTGGGCCCGTACCGTGTCGTGCCATGCTACGGGACAAGCCTTGGGCCAGACTAGGTCATGGACCGGGCCAAAGCTATTTATTTAAAAATTGAAAAAAAAAAACTTAAAATTTTAATTTTATATGAATTTTGATGTATACAATTGCTTATATATACAATAATTAAATAAATTAGTATAATAAAATTGAAAACAATTATTTATTTTATTAATATATTATATACTATATATTATATATATAAATATATAAAATATATTATATATAATATATAAGTAATATATATGGGTCGTGTTGGGCTGAGCCGCGGATTGGGTTGTGCTGGCATGCGAACTACGGGTGGCACGGCCTGCTCGGTCGTGCCATTCCATCCAAGCCCACGGAAACCCTAGACCCAGCATGGCTTGGACCATCGTGCCGGGCCTGGCATGGCCTGCATGCCGTTGTGCAGGGCCATACTGGGCTAGTCCAAAGTCAGGCACGACCCGATTTACACCTCTAGCTATAGTGTCTAGTGGTGTGGTGGATAGCAAATTTAGACTAAAAAAAAGAGCTCGGGCCCCGTTTGGAATTAGAATGAAAATGTGCTATTCCAATTCCAGCAATTTGGTTGGGTAGAATCAGATTCCCATTCCCATTCTTGCTGGAATGGCATTCCTCCATTTGAGGGAATGACCATTCCCTATCCCTCCCTTGGGAATGAAATCTCATTCATGCTGATTCCAATTCCTATCCATTCATGTTTGAACCAAATGGACTATGTGAATAGGTAATTCTGGTTCCGATTTCAAAGGATTTTAGGGTCCATTTGGTTTATAGTCGGAATTAGAATCAAAATCCTTTAGAATTGGAATTGGAATGATCCATTCCCATAGTCTGTTTGGTTTAGACAAGAAAGGGAATGGAACTAGGAGTCAGCACAAATGGGATTTCATTCCCAATGGAGGGGCAGGGTGAAGGGATTAGAGATCCATCGTATGGATGGACGAACCCTACAGGTAGGTTGGGTGAAATTTCAAAAATTTCCTCTCCCCTCATCTGGGAATCACATTTCCTGTTTTAGAAAATCTGCATTTTCAATGATCAATCTTGAACCATAAACCAAACCAGATATGAAACCATAAGCAGGAGAGGGATATACCTAATACAGAGAAGCAATATCTCCCAATGGAGGTGTTCACGCCCACGGTAAGAACCAAAACTGCTCCCACTAAAGTTAATGCAGTGTAGGATGGAGTAGAATCAACAATGTTTTTCCAAAAGAACCGGACCCTTCTCAAGAATTCGCTGGATGCTGTGAGTACACCTTCAGATTAGCCTTTCTCCAAAGACTAATATCAAGATCCAATCTTGATCACTCCTGCTAGAAACAGGAAATCGAACTGGCAGTAATGGTGGCGGCAAGGAGAAAACAACTCAATCTCACTAGGTGTTGTGTTCTCTCTCTGAATTTCGAATGTGATTGATCTTCTATAGTTGCTGCCCCCTTCTCCTTTTATAACCTTAAAGGGATCAACTCCTAATCCCATTAGGAGTTGCTGATCCAAATCATATTTGGATCTGAATTCCCTTTAAGAGATAAGGATAGACCCTTATCTTATCTACAGATTAGATCAACCCTCTCCTAATCTGATTAGGAGGTTTCCAGATCTGAATTTGTATTCAGATTCGGACTCTCTTAGTGGATAGGGTAAGACTCTATCCTATCTGCTAATATAATCTCAGATTCGCCCCTTCTTTAACTGATCAAATCAGCCCAGTTCGAAATGGGCTTTAGGCCCATTAATAGTATGTGCTCACTTAGCCTTCCAAAATGCTGCCCAGTTGGGCTTCCTTGTATGGCGTGGGACCTAAGCATTGATCTACACATCAGCCACAAGGGTTCAGCCCAGCCTTTGTTACAAGTCTTAGCCGAATTCACTGGAAAGCCCAGTGAACCCCCTGAGCCCATCACATGGACTCTATGGGCCCAACACTTACACTAAGTGGTCCTTGGGCCAAACCACCTTGTAACACCCAGGGACTGTGGGCAGATGTAAGATTAGCCCATCGGGTATTACCCTCAATGGTCTTACACTTAACCTCTCAGCCCATAATGATCATTCGCTGCCCGACAAGAGAGAAGCTCTCCCCCGGCTGCAAGGAACAATGTTGCACTCTCTACTCACATGGATCCCAGGAATTAAAACCTTTGCAAACAATTTGAAACCGTAACATATATATACTTTTATTTCTCATATAAAATATATTTTGCAAAACAAATCTCAACGATTGAAATCGGCTGCCGGCAGTCTTGGTTTCCATCAGAGAGAGTGCATCCCCGATAATTACCTTTGTTCGACAAAGGGGCTGATCTTGTCACTATGATCATCCACTCAGATGAATTCTCGGACTGTCCCAACATACTCTGGTTTTGACCCCCTCTAGGGATCTCACTGATTGACATATCAAAGACAGCCAAATCCGACACCTAGTGCAGTATCATAATCGAGTCTAGGGGTCAGGGGTAATTTTCCACTTTTGCCTACTAATCTCCAAGGTCCAGGGCAATACTGGAAATCCGGTCCGGTTCAAGGTTTCAAGTAATCCTACACTACATGTGCTTTGGGTCTCACCCTAACAGCTGAGACAGGTTACCCCAACACTTGGTAGCACACCACTGTCAGCCTTAACAGGATAAATCTCCCCAGACTTATTCAACGACTGTGAATATTCTAAAGTAACACGAGTCTCATTAATAGTCCAGTTTAAGGGTATTACACAGAAAGACACCACATAAACATGAATCAAATATGTGCTTTATTCATATACAATAAATGTCATAAGTACGTCAAACTGATTGGAGCTAAGTGCACACAACTGTCTAACACAGGGAATGGACATTCTCTCAAATAGGAGAATGCCATTCTAACAGGAATGGGAATGAAATTCCAATTTCACCCAACCAAACAATTAGAATCAAAATAGCTCATTTCGGTTTTGATTCCAAACCCCTATTCCCACAAACCAAAAGGGTGCTCAATTCTGATTTCGATTCCAATTCCGACTATGAACTAAACGGATTCTCAAATTGGACACAAAACTGTGTTGATAATTACAAAAAAAAGTGTTTTGGTGATTGGTTCACGAATTGAACGTTCAGCCGCTCGACTCGTTTCATTTATTTATGAAAACAAAAATAAAAAACATAGTTCTAGAAGATTCTCTTTTAAAGTTATTTTTTATATCAATACAAGTTCGAAACAATAAATGTGTCAGGGCCACTGGTAAAATACCAAACAAAATTATTTTGACCAAGTCAAGCAATCAAGTAACCATCTAGCTGCTGATTCCCATTTCAGTGGTCTGACCTGGTGCAGTCGAGTCTGACAGTACTGAGAGAAATTAAAAATCATTTTAGTCTCTGTGTTAAGGGTTAGTTGGGATTAAAAACTAAAAGTATTTTTTTTGTAACAAAAGTACTTTCTTTCTTTTTTTAGTTTTGTGAGTGTTGGCCAAGGGGTTAACAATGTGATTAAGCGTTGACATCGACTGTAAGTCCATAACTTTTACTCACAGCCCTTAAAGGAGTACTTGACCTCGTACCGTTAATCCGTTATAAAGTCACTGGTAGTACTGTAACGGCGTTTTCCCAAAACCATGAACGAAATGATGCCACGTGTACAACCAGGGTCATCCCATTTCCTACACGGCCTCACCGTCCAGCAAACTCGTCTTCTCTTTTTCAATTATTTTAATCTTTGGTCGTTTCAGCTTTCAGGTGTCTCCTTCCGTGTTCCGTCCTTCGTCCTTGATCCTTCCCTTTAAGAGGGTCCAGTCTCTGGTCTCTTTCTCCACTGTTCTTGGGAGAGAAGGAGAGGTGCCTTTTCGTAAATTCTCAGAAATTACAGCCCGAAAAGTCGGATTTTCTGGTGAATACAGAGAAAAGTAGAAAACAACAACAGAGAAGCGCAGGTGCGCAGCTCCGTCTCTCTCTCTCTGCGTTGAGCCAGGAACAAAGGCCACTGACGCCTCCTGGCTCGATTTTCGAGACAACAACAAAAGATCTTCTTGAACAACTTTTTTTTTTCTTCCCCGGTCGTCGCAATTTATATATTCAACTCCACCTGAAAGCTAAAATTTCACCTTCGTCTCGATTTCACCTGCCAAATCCCTCTTCTGCCTTCATAATTCCGGGCATCTTTGGGTATGTTAGCCTGTACCATTCTCTCTCTGTATCTCAAATCATCTCCGGCACAGTTCTATTTGGTTCATATGGCTCAATCTGAATTCCCTGTAAATACTTTTTTGTTGTGTTGGGTTTCTAATTGTATTGAACTTTGTTGCAGTAATTAGTCAGTTGGGATTGTGTGTTTGGAAGCTATGGATATTGAATTCATTTTTGAATTTAAAATGGGGATCAATTCCTCTGATTTTAGGGTTTTAAATACTTGGGTTATCGTTTTCGTTGTGGTTCTTTTTCTTTTCTTAGCTTAAAAGTGGATTTTTTTTATTGTTTACTTGAATGAAAGTGCAGTGGCATGAAAGAGTTAGTACCTTTGAATCATTTGCTTGTAGAAATGTGATGGTCTTAGCTCAAAGGGTTATTGATTTGGAGGTGTTAATGTAACTATAAGTGTTCGTTGTGTTCCTAACTCTCTACATGTTTGTTCAAATGAAAGTAATTGGTAGCTTTCGTTTCTTTTGATTAAGTTAACCCTTGTAATTAATTGTTCTGCTGTTGCAGCAGGTACTGCTGTATGAATTTCGTCAATAGGGATTGATTAGCTACAATGCAAATTTACAAATTTCAATTTGATTGGGAGAAGGAAGTTCAGATATTGACAAATTGTGTTCTGAAATCACTTCAGTGAAGCATGGATGGTACTGAATGATCTTCCATGAATTTGAGCTTGGCAGTGGTTGTACTTACAATCTGTTCTGATTAAGTATCTTGGGCGAACGAGTTCTGTTTTACAGTCTACTCCTTTCAAATCTCTTGGTTAGTTGTTTTTTCTTTTCCATACGCTATGCCATTTGTACAGAGGCTGTATAAAACGTGCAAAGAGTCCTTCTCTCCAAATGGACCTATTTCAGAAGAATCTCTTGAAAATGTTCGCGCACTTTTAGGTGGGATGAACTGATTTTTTTCTTCTCTCCTTTGTTGTCCTTGTTGTTTCCACCTGAAGTTAGAATGTACATAATGAGTTATCTTAAGCAAAGTAATGTTTATGCTTCTTCCTGGTACTCTTGCCTCATCCGTGTCTTTATGCGTGAATATTGCTTGGTGAAGTTCGCTGTGTTATCTATTCTTTTTTTACAGGAAAAGAAGATCAGAATTAGTCCTAAGGAATGTTGTTCACTTCTGCTTTTTTTTTAATTGGTAATGAAATATACTTTTAGTCTCACCAAAAAGAAGCAGTAATATGCCTATTTGACAAATGTTGACTCATTATATTAACAATGCGGAAAAGAGTAGGCTGCCTGGGATCAATGTTGAGGAGTTGGAGCTTGAACAGTTCATACATCTTAGGCTCATCTTGGAGCCTACTCAAGATTGGATAAGTTATAGGATTGATTGTAGAAAAGTTCAGTGAGAAATTGACAGCATAAAAGAAGAGATACATTTCTTTTGGAGGGGTTTTCTTTTAGTTAAGTCCACCTTAAGAAAGACTATAATTATATTAGTAAAATTCTCTTATGATCTGAAGCTTGCAATTCCAATTCAACTCAAGTGGTTTCTTCGTGATCTTTAAAGTCTTGATGATGGTTGTTAAAGTCATGCCACATTTCTTCTGACCTTTCTTTATTGAAACCTAAGATTGTTCAGTTTATTGCTATTTTCATCAAGGTAGTTATAAAGAAATATGAAAACAACCTAATCCTCATTCAATCCCAGTCAGATGGTACTCAATTAGATTGCCAGAAAAAAGAAAAAGTATATACAGGACAAACCTAGGTTTTCACTCAATTACTAGAACTGCCAACACCAATCCATCTGTTGTTATCGTGACCAAAACTTCTATAAGAAGATCCAAATCCATGGCAAGCAATCCACCTTACCTACTCAATGGACATAATCAAACTTCAGAAATTATGGCATGATGTAGGACAATTTAGAAACTAAAGAGTTCCCCTTAGTAGGCATGAAAATATTAGGGCTCTGATCATTATTTTTTTTTTCTTGAAGAGGCAAGGAATTTTATTAAAATGATCAGAATATATACATCAGACCCTGTGTACACCAAAGAGCTGTACAAAAGGAACTATACAAAACAACTACGATTTACTAATCTGTCTTCACAACTCAATGCCAATTACGGAAAGAGAACAAAAAATCAGTATATAAAAACCTATTATAGGGTACACTCCTGGAGTATCTATGAATTGAAATGCATGAACAAAAAAACCTTTAATTCTATTAAGGACAACTTGTAGGGGATTAGCTTTTTTCTCAAAGATGCGCTGATTTCTTTCTGTTCAGATGCACTATAAGATCACTAGAGGAACAACTCCCCAAAGTACTCTGCCCATCTAAGGGGCAGTAGATGGTGGAAGGCTGAGAAATAAGGAATTTTCTGTTAAATCTTTTTATAGAGCTCTACCTCCTCAGAAGAGGAGCAAGGTCCTGTGGAAATGGATTTGGAGATTGAAGGCCCCAACTAAGGCTGTCCTTTTCTTATAGACTGCAATCTTAGATAAAGTACCAACCAAGGTGCATCTGGCAGCAAGAGAATTGCAGATGGAGAATATGTGTGTACTCATTCACTGCAACCTCCCTAATGGCATATGGATTATGGGCCAACTTTGCGAAGCTTTTTAAGAGGAAGGAGTCCTTGCTGAGGGATTTGCACAACATCATTTCCTCCTGATAAATCCAGGGTCTAAGTTTGAGAGGAAGAATACTGTGGAAGCTGGTGCCTCTGGCCATATGCTGGACCTATTGTCAAGAGAGCAATTGCAGAATCTTTGAAAATAAGAATCATTGAGGGAAAGCATTGTGGGTAAGGTTCAGAGGTCTGTTATAGAATGGTTCTTAGGGCTGTTTTTGCTTCTTTTATTTATACTCCATGTACAGTTCATGATTATAATTTTGCATGTTTTTGAGCTGCCAGGTCAATAACACTTGCATCATCGATCAGGTATAGTGCAAGAAAATATGGTTTTGTGTCTCTTCCTCCACTTCACATAGGACACAGGTAGAGTTTTCCAGCACCATGCCCCTTCTCCCTAGTTTGTTCTTGGCAGGACATTTACCAAGGGTGGAAGTCCAACCTAGGAAAGGTATCCTAGATGGAGCTGGTTTTTGCTATATTCTATTGTGAGGAAATTCATTAGAGGGCTGACTATTTAATTTCTTGAAAAAGGATCTTGCTCAAAAGGAACCAAAACTGTCCCAACTCGTAACTCTTATGTTAGTCCTTTTGTCAAAATGTTCCAATAAAGTGCCCCATATCATTTTAGAGGTGCATCTTGCTCCAAGTGGTAGGCCCAAATAACTAGAAGGCAATAACCAATTTTGCATCCAAGAGTGTCACTTAACAATTGAAGATTTGGCATGCCACCTACAATAAAGTTTCAGTTTTCAGCAGATTTACTTTCAACCCCAAGACAACTTCAAACCAAATCAAGTGCATCTTGAGATAGTTCATCTGCTCAATCGAGGCATCACAGAAGAATAACCAAATCAAGTTGTGGTTTGGCATTTCACCATTTTCATTCCCCACCTTGGAAAACTCGTCACAAGCTGGGTCCTTTCTTTTCAAGAATTTGAGCAAACAAGAAACTCAGACTTCACAGAAAACCTTTGGGATCTTCTTGAAATCCAAGCTTGTAATGCAAATCTTTTTAATTTTGACTGATGTACTGATGTGTCGCCTCGACACCTGATCTGATTGTACGTGTTTTCTTTTTAATATATTTTTTTATCCTTACTCTTCAAAAAAAAAGAAGAAAAAATAATGTTAACAGAGAGTAATTGGAGTTGAAACAGACATCTTCTTCTAATTTCTCCATTTGGGATCAAAATTCATTCTCCTTGGGATATAATCCAAGAAACTACAGTTGATATAAGATTACAGGTCCCACAGGCCTCCTTGGGAAATGGAGACAAGCACAGCCTCTACTCTCAAAGAAGAAGCATGATACAAGATGACAGGTCCCACAGGCTTTTAGAAATCAAGAGAAGAAAAGATTGTTTTTTATTAATTATAAAAAAAAAGATTGTTTTTTATTGAAAAGAAAAAATATTCTGATAACTGATTTTCTTTGAGATTGAGATCCAGGATCCCAAATTGCCCTCAGAAGCCTGAATCAGCTCATCAATCTCCCTACATTTGTTGCTGAAAACTCTCCTGTTCCATTCATCCCAAATTGCCCCTATTACAGCTGCAGGAATTGCCTTCCAAACACACATCCCTCTTCTGCTCAACCCAGACAAGGACCAAGTTGACAACAGATCCAAGACAGAGAACTATAAAAAACAGCTCTAAGACAGAGTTAGACATTACCCAGCACAGACCTGCAGCCTTTAGAAAATGGGTCAACATGCTAAAGGCAATAGGGCATTGAATATATAGATGGTTAAGGGGTTCTGCCACCTGCCTACATAAACAACATGACATATCTTTAATCTTTGTGCCTCTTCTCACCAGCTGCTCCTTGGTGAGTCACTTGCCAAGAGATGCAGCCCACACTACAAAACCAACCTTCAAAGGAACATTTGTCTTCTGTATTACCTTGTAAGGGAAGAAAGCATTGCTGGGGCTTCTCAAGTTCTCCACATAAGACTTAGCAGAGAATTCACTATCTCTACTCCATTTCCAGCTCCATTGGTCTTCCTGCCTACTCCTAAGGGTTTGATTCCTTAGCAGCTGTAGTGGGTTGATAACATTTTCCATCTCCCAATCTTGGAAATTTCTACTGGATTAAAGAACACAGATGGGATTCCTCCCTCAGTCATACATCAACCAGTGACAACAACTTTGTTTTGAATAAGGTGAAACAAAGAATTATCAGCACACCATGGGCCTTTCAAGAAACTCAAGTTCTGACCATTCCCTGGCCTGAAGATAACACCCTTAGAGAAAGTATTATAAGCTTTCATGATGCCTTTCCATGGACAGCACCCAAAGGATGGAAATAGATCGTTTGTAACCTAATTGTCTCTTCTCACACCAAATTTTGCAGCAACCAAACCGCTCCAACTCCCATCTCTTTCCACCCTGAGTCTCCAAATCCACTTACCCAGAAGGGTGAAATTGAAGTCATTGATTCTTTTGAACCCAAGACCTCCCTCTTTATAAGGATTACAGATTTGGTTCTAGCTGACAAGGTGGATTTTCTTCTCTTCTTGCCAACCTTCCCAAAGAATGTCTCTTTGAAGCTTTTCAATCCTCATTGGCACCTTCATTGGAATTGGGAAAAGGAAATAGGTTGGGAGGTTAGATGGTGTGCTTTTTATCAAGGTTACTCTCTCACCATTCAACAGGTATTAAGCCTTCCAAGATGGCCAACTTCCTCTCAATCCTCTCCAACACTGCATTCCAAATTGCAACAAAGTTGCAATTGGCACCCAAGGGTAACCCCAAATACTTGCAAGGGAAGTGATCAACATCAAGTCTTCTCCAATTCACAATATCGTATGCTTTCTCGAGATCAATCTCGCAAAGAATGCCAGGCCTTCTAGTTTTTTCAAATGCTCTTCTTTCTACAACATTTTGCTTCAGACCTCTAACTTTGCAGGGAACTTTTCTTCAAAGGAGGAAGAGGTGTGGGGTAGCCCGTAGCCCTATACCTAAAAAAATTCAGGACTTTTGTTGGGAAGTGGCACTCCAAAAAATCAATACCTTAGATTTATTGCAAAAAAAGAGGCTAAATATGTGCGTCTCCCCCCATGTTTGTTGTCTCTGCTTGGGTCCTAGTGAGACAATCTCACACTTACTAATCTCGTGTCCCTTTGTGTTCTTTATTTGGTCTTGGTCCTCTTCTCTCTTTGGCTGTAGGTGGACTCCCCCCCGTGAGTGTGGTGAACCTCTTTGATCCATCTTTTTGTAGGCAACCAAAGGTCCGTGGAAGGGTTATGTGGAGAGCCACTAGAGCTGCTGTATTGTGGTCAGTGTGGGAGGAAAGAAATAATAGGATCTTCAAAGGTAGTTGTAGATCCAAGGAAGAGGTTGTGGAAGGAGTAACAACTAAGGTTATCCATTGGTTGAAATCTTGTGATCTTTTTAAGGACTTCTCTGCTGAAGACATTTATAGAAATTGGGGTACTGTGGCAGCTACAACTTCTTCCAAAGCTCTGGTATGGGAAGTTTGGTCCCCACCGACACAACAAAGGGTGAAACTGAATTTTGATGGAAGCTCTATAGGTAATCTGGGCTCATCTGGTATAGGAGGTGTTTTCAGAGATAATGAAGGCAAGATAATGGCTCTGTATTCAGGTCCAGTTGGAGTTAGAGATTCCTTAAGAGCAGAAATCTTGGCACTACATCAAGGAGTAAAACTGGCCAAACAATTGGGGCTACAACAGATTGAGATAGAGGGGGGCTCCAAATTGGAAATTGGGTGGATGCAATCAGGGCAGCTGGGAATTTGACAATATAGATAGCTGATAAGGGAAATACTTAGCATAACAAGGGAGGTGGGTGTTTGTTTCAAGTGGGTAAGGAGATCAGCAAATGGTTTTGCTGACACCTTAGCAAAACAAGGAACTGTAAGGGAGAGATTACTGGGCAGTGCTGTAATGTTTGATGTTTATTGGATCAACCTCTTCTAATAGGGGTTGACTTCTGTATTTCAGTTTTAAATTATCTTTAACGAAAGTTACCGTTTTTGATAAAAAAAGAATGCCAGGCCTCCCCTCCTTTATTCTTAATCAATCAATTCATTTCATTGTCCACAAGGTTACTATCTAGCAGCTGTCACCCAGGAAAAAACACTCTAATAGCTGGAAATGATGCTCCCAAGGACAGATTTCATCCTTTAAGCCAACACTTTTCCAAGGATTTTGTAGAAATCATTTAGGAGATTTATGAGAGGGTAGGCCTTGGCTTGGCACAATGGTTAGGTTGCTTTGTTGCAACCTGGGTCACCAGGGTTCCTCTCTGTGTAGCTGCAGGGGTAAGGCTGTGTACATCTATCCCTCCCCATACCTTGCATTGGTGGGAGCCTCATGCACTGAACTTCCCTTATTTAGGAGACTAATTGGCAAAAAATCCTTAAACTAAATAGAACCTTCCATCTTTGGATTGAAGGTTATAAATGCAGTGTTTAAACTCCTCTTGAGAGACCAATTTCTATGGAACTCTTCCATCCCTCTTATCACATTCATTCTTAACAGTAAGGAAGAGGCAGATGAAGTGCTGGAACGAGGTTTAGACAGTTTCAGAACATCTAATCTCGGGCTAGGTAAGTGGAACCCTTTAGTTGGGGCAATACGTGAAGTGGGGATTTGAAGCCTGGTCTGGATAAACATGTTTGGGATCCCTCTCCATGCCTGGAACTTGGTTGCATTCTGCACAGTGGAAGACACTTGTGGTCGTTTTAGAAGAGTCGATGCTGACACATTCAAGATGAAGAACTTGGTTGCTGCAAGAATTCTGGTCGAAGTGCAGGACATTCATTTGGTTTCGTTGAGTCTGGCGCTTAGTTTCCCTGGGGAGTGGTATGACCTGAGAGTGGTGGTTGAAGGATGCATACCGCTTCGTTGGCTTGAGGAGGAGACAATGGTTATGCTGAATCGTTGTCAGTACTATGCTTGTCGTGAAGAGGAGAAAGGGGAGCTACAAATGCAAGTTTCCAGTAGTCAAGAGGAAGAAGATGGCGGGATATGAAGAGTCGGGGAGTTGGAGAGCCACATAGAGGAGAAAGGGGAGAGTCTAGAGAGGTGGGATGGCAAAAGAGGAATTTTTGGGGAAGGAAAAGAAGGGACGTTAGCTGAGAAGGGACACCTGGCAAGAGGTTTTAATACAAAGATTGGTCCCAGTAAGGCCATTTGCTCCTTTTCGAGTATGAATGTGGAGCAAAATGGATGTGGGGCCCACAAGGTTAGCAGAGATTTTCTTTTCTCTAAGGGCAGTGTTGGAGCGACCTCAAAGGGATATGAGTTTAAAGGTAAGGTTTTAGAAGTAAATTTTCGAAAAGAACTAAAGATAGGTGGGGCTCACTTCAAGAAATGTCTATTGGGAAGTCGAAAGGGGAGATTTAAGAGAAGATCCAAAAGGAAGCTGTGGATTGTTTGCTTTCAGAGGAAGACATCACCCTTCCTCATCTAGTCAGGTCTTCCGAAGACATTGAGCCTAGAAGGGAGGAGAATTGGGTCTGGGTGATCACTAGGTATTATAAATGCGGTAAGAAGAGCTTGATTGGAGGAATAGGGGTTAGGGTCGTTGATGATCAGGCCTCTTTCGTAGAGAGTGACGTCAGATATGGCTCACAGGCCGACAGTGTGCTTGTGGCGATTTGCTCCTCTTTCGAGACTAGGATTGCAGAAGCAGTTTCCGAAGATTCTGGTTATGAAATA
Organism: Nelumbo nucifera; assembly: GCF_055504915.1. Taxonomy (NCBI): domain Eukaryota; kingdom Viridiplantae; phylum Streptophyta; class Magnoliopsida; order Proteales; family Nelumbonaceae; genus Nelumbo; species Nelumbo nucifera. Next base: position 126,150,672 of record NC_142649.1, read on the forward strand.
AAATTCCCTGCTTCTTTGGATACTGTGGAGGTTGGTCCTAAGGGGTTGGGGAAGTCAGAGGAGGCTTTGAAAGAGGATGGGAATGTAATCACTAGTTCAGATGCTGATTCTGAGGTTGATTCTGCGACCGGAGAAGAGGAGGTTACAGATCGTGGCGTCATTGTTGACAGTGAGGAGGAGAGTTGTTTTGAAGACAATTGTTGTTTTAAGGAGAATGAGAAGGAGGCACCTTCTGAGGTGATTGTCAAAAAACTGCGTAGTTTAAGAAATCATAATGTCGTGCATGTGTCAAAAATCTTTTCAAGGCTGAAGCTTGGTCTTGTTGGAACAGGACCAACAAAGAATTATAAATGGGTCTATAGGAGAAAAGATGCGAAAGGGAGTGGGTCTGCCGAATCTGATCTTAAGTGGTCAATGATGCAGGCTAAATTGTCGGGTTCCCATTCGAGGAAAGAACAAGAAGACAAGGTGAGTGTTGATGGGTCCTGTTGCAGAAGAGATTTTGTGTTCACAATACGGTGTGGATAAAGAGGGTGTCACTGGCTGTGTACCTCTCCAGAAATCAGTGGAAAGAGAGGCCACAATTGGTAGGGACAGGAATAGAGAGAGAGAAAGAGCGGAACCGATACAAAAGGACCAAGAAGTCAAGGAAATGGTTCAAAATGGGAAGGTGAATATTAATAAATTGGTGGATAGGGAGGTCGAGATAGGAAAGCCTCTCGGTTTAGTTTTTTGGGGAGGGGAAGGATTCGCGAAAATAGCATTTGAGAAATATGAAAAAAAAGAAAAAAGAAGAGAAAAAGAAAAAGGAAGAATACCTAGAAAAAATTAAGGGGTGGGATGAGGAAGGGGAGAAGAGGAGGGACTGGATGAAGTTGAGTGATCTCAGGGTTGGTGGAAGTCTGGGAGAGGGGGAGGAAGATGAGGTTCTAGCTGGGTTGTGAGGGGTAGGAGAGAAGGTAGGAGGGAGCAGAATTGGTGGAACATTGAATTCTTATTGCAGGAATGGGCATTTTGATGGCAGTTTGGGATTTCTGTCTTCCTGAGTTTGTGCAAGTGAATGAGCCTGATTTGTTTGAGAATTTTCTGGAGGCTGTTGGAGTTGAATCCTTGTAACTTGATTCTTTTCAGTGTCTTTTCTGTTTTGTAGTTGGTTTGTCAACTAGACAACCATCTCTTTGAGATGTTTGGACATTTTTAGTTTAATGAATTTTCCTTTGATCTTTCAAAAAAAAAAAAGCATCCCAACATTAACAAAATTTGTTAGGCCATCCAACCCTAGGGCGCTTTGTCCCCATCAAGGCTTTTGATCACTCCCCACTCCTGCACGGTGAGATTTCTCAAGGTTTTGCTTCTGTTCGCACTCAAGCATTTAAATTGCACTACATTTTTTTTTGTTCAACTTTAGGTATTATTAATATCCCAAAGTCTATCCCTTGGAATCATTTGTTTTGTTGTTTGTATCTAGTATCTACTACTATGAGCAATAAGAATGTTACTTTTCTTGTCTTTATTCATAACGGGAACCTTCAAGGCTCCACTTAAACTAGGATTCTCTGATATGAGCTGAACCTATTTCTGCTTATATACTATTGTCTTCTGTCTTTCCTTTTCACTGTATATCTATGTTATTTTGTTGCACTCTTCTGTAGTCCTGTTATAAACTATATGCAGATGCAAACAAGTATAAGCATTTAAATTACAAGATTACTTAAAATATGGGGCATAAGCTGCCTGGGCAACATTACAATTCTAGAGTATAATGGGCTGAATTGTATATCCTCTGTTAAGTTTCTCATTGTACAGGGGCTTCATTGTATTTTGTCTTTTTGATTTTAATGAAATACTTTACATTACAGTTTCAAAAAAAAAAAAAAATCTACAGTATAAAATTGTTTAAACCAGAATATTTAAGGTTTATGGTGCTGAAGTCATAAGCATGAGATACAAACTGACTTCATAATAAGTTTCAGTGGACAAGTTTCTTACTGTATTATTGATGTACCTTGTTTTGTAGGTTTTTATTTTTTATTTTCAGGAAATCTCTCTCATATATTGCTGATTTTTTGGAAAATCTTATTTTTGATGTTTGTCTCTTGCAGGCTGCAACATTTTTTTTTGGTGTTTTAAGAAGGATAAACTACTTATTACCGCCCCTGGGGTTCTGGGCAAACACTTGTACCACCAGTCAGGTTTATCTAACAATTTATAGCCCCATTGACCAATGACCACAAAACTACATGTGATTTGTTAATCGAAGTAACAGAATTAAGATGGAAATAGATACATTACCAAAGTACTTTACCTCTCCAATATGTGTTTTAAAATTAACAAAAGTACCCACGATTACAAACACTAATTACTGTTTTACCATATAAAGTTTTATTTTATTCCATTTTTTTAGAACCTTTGTTCAACTATTCATAACACCTTAATTTTAATGGGTGAAAAAATGTCCCTTCAAGAAGCATAAATGAAGGTAGCTTTGTCCATATAATATACAAGAAGGTCCCAAAAAGGTAAAATAAACTTTTGGCAATTTCTAAATGTCAGATAAGCATTTTCAGACACTAAAACTGACAGCATGTTAGTGCACGGGTGGATTAAGTGACTAAATCCCAAATAAGGGGTGAGTAAGTAGGTAAATCCAAGGGATGGTATTAATATTTGACCAAAACCCAGGGAGAGGTACAAGTAATTTACCCTTTTGAGAACTTCAAATGTAACATCTATCTTTAGGCTACATGCTTACTCTTGAAGTTTCAAGTTTCTTCTAGGTCACCTCTTTGATGGTTCTTAACATTGAATTGCTTGTTATTTCAGATACCATCAGGCCTTCTGATGTAGGTCTTGAACAGGAAGCACAATTGGTACGTTCATGGAAAGGTTCTGCACATGGTACTAATGGAAAGAAGGGTCGGAATGGGAGCTACCTGCCTCAAATCAAATATCTACACCTGCATGAGTGTGATAGCTTCTCTGTAAGCTTTAAACATTATCAAGTGTTTTTTGTCAGTAAATGAGTTGCAATTGGTTTTAGTAGGCTGAAATGCAAACAATTTTCTGGTAAGTTGGAAGTTGGGTGGGCAGAAGTTATTGATGTGCCTAACCGTTATTATTATTTTTATTATTTTTTTTGCAGATAGGAATATTTTGCATGCCACCTTCTTCCATTATACCGCTTCATAATCATCCTGGAATGACTGTGTTGAGCAAACTTCTGTATGGTTCACTGTATGTAAAATCATATGATTGGCTTAATGTACCTGAACCTTCCGATCTGTCAAAAGGTGCAGTTTTCTGTCCATAGCCCTTTTTTTTTTTTAATTTTTAACATGTTTTTAGTGCCTAACAATATTCAGAATGGTATACCCATTTTATTTACAATAAATCATCAAATAAAAACCATATCCTCTCACAAAGATCTAGGGAGTTGGTCACTTTAATGTAAATAACTATTTTCTTCATCACTTCTAGCCTCTATGTATTCCTCTAGAGTCTTTAGTTATTTTCAGTCCTGTATTGTTCTTCCTCTGTCAAGCAGTCAACCTAATCATCATATTAAATGTCTTCTTCATCTGTTCATGGTAATATTATTGTCATAATCCATACTTAGTGTGCATTATCTATTTTTTATCTAAATCTTTGTGATATGGTATTTTGGGGTCAACAACATTGATAGTGAATTATGCCTCTGGGCAGGAGAGGGAGAGAAGGAGAATTTTCAGGGAGGGGGAGATTATAGAGTTTGTATTGGTGATGAAGGCATTAGAAAATGTAATTACAGTATCTTTGGGAAGGGAAGAGGGTAGAGGGGGGGATCAAAGTTTGCAAAGCAGTTTAGGTTCCAGCAATTGGAAGTGGAAGGGGACTCCCAAGTGGTCATCTCCTGGACAAAATGCAATAATCAAATACCATAGATCTATGGACACATTTTTAGGGAAATTGAAAGCATAGCAAGGGAGCTCACTATTATTTTTAAATGGGTGAGAAGAACAGCAAATGGGATGGCAGATGCTTAAGCTAAACAAGGGGCTAATAGGCAACAAATATTTTGGTTAAAAATGTAATCTTTTGTATCTTGGGGTGTGTAATACATTGATGTAACTTTCAAATTGGTTTTAATATTTACTTTTACTGATTGAAAAAAAAGAAGAGGGTAAGAGGGGGGAGAGAAGGAGAGTTTTCAGGGAATTTACACTGAATGGGAGTCAGGCAGGGGTGAAGAAGGAAAGAAGAGTTTGATGTTAGGTCAAGGAGGAAGGGAATTAAAACTACAAGAAAAAGAGGGATGGAAGAAGGGTAAAAGTTGCATTGGGGAAATACTTGCATAAACAATTAATCTTGGAGAGGAATATGGAAAATTTAGATGTAAAAAATGGGAAAGCTTTAGCGGGTCCTTCAAAGGTGTTCAAGAGAAGAAATGGTATGGAACAAGAGGATGATGGGGATGATGTGGAAAAAGGAATTGAAGGGGAGGAAGAAGAGGATTCTGATTCAGAGAAAGAAGAAATTCCTATAGATGAGATTTATGTTATTTAAAAATCTATTGATGTGGAAAAGATTGTAAAAACAGGAGTAAAAGTGGGCAAGGCATTGGTATTCTTGTCTTGGGGGAGGAATATACTAGAAAGGCATTCAGGCCTCAGGTGCGGGAGGGTGTTGGAGATATTCATGAAAGTCTGTTACTTTCTGATGACACTGACATCATTTTAAGTTCAGATAGACCTGAAAGAGTTGATACTGAGAAAAGTACAGAGGTGGATGAGGTCAAGTTTTTGAGAAAACTTCTGTCATGGAACTGGAAAGAATCAATGAGGAGCCTGATGTTTCGATGAAGATCAGGAAGGGTGCTCTTGCAGTTAAATGGTTCAGAAAACAGAAATAACATAAAGATGTTTTAGTCTCAAAAATCTTTGCTAGGTTGAAAGGGGGTCTCTAATATCTTTTCCCAGAACTTTTGTTTTCAAATGTTAAACAATGTTTAAAACGACCCCTGACATATTTTGAGAAAGACAAACAAAATACATGTGCAAGGTTCAAAGTGTTGATACACCTCCTATGGCGTATTGGGGTGTGTCAATACTTTGAACCTTTGTCAAGAATCCTGTACACTAATTGTTCAGAAATAAAAATGGACATGTTGTTGCTTTGTTCTAGGGTCCAGTGGGTATGGGGGACTCAATTAGGGCTGAATTGCTGGTAGTAATTCAAGGTTGAAGTTAGTGTTAATGGAAATTGTGGGTTGAACTCCAATGGCCCTTGTTGTTGGTGGGACATGGAGAGTATTGGTGGAGCTGGATACTTCGATTATATTTCATCTGTATCATTCAGTTTTGGTGAGTGGATTGTCTATGGATTTATTTCAGTTTATTTTTTTCCTTTTTTTCGAGAGATAAGATAAATTCATTAAAAACCATAAAATAAAGGTGGAAGCGAAGGGAGAAGTTCCCTCAACAACCAGATACAATAGTACAGGAGAAAAGCAAGGAGAGCAGTGCAAGGCCAACTAATCATCCCATAAGATCCTGAGTCAATGACTATAAAAACAATTGAATTTAAGGCCCTTGAATAATCTGTTGATGGATACCCACTTTGCTATTAGCCTTCCATCTTTTGCACAAATCTTTCAACAGGAGAAGTCTGAATTTCAAAAGTCCTTCCATTCCTTTCCTGCCATATGCACCAACAAACTGCTTGGGGAGTCCTTCCATTCTTTTACTTGCAATAATGTTTCCCATAGCATCTAATAAGTTCCTCCTACTCTTGGTGGTCCTGGATTCCCAACAATGCATACATCAAAGTTCAGCTTAAGTTGAGGTGTTATCAGTGGCCTCCAATACTCTTGAGTTCTAGGTCTTGCTCTTGTGAAATCAATTTTTTTTTTTTTGATCAATATCCTCTTGTGAAATCATCCATGGAATAAGGGGCATATCTCCATGGTTTTAGAACAATGGCCATCATTTTCTTGGAGCAAGAAGGTTAAAATTTTCTCAAGTCAGATGCCTTTTGCAGTACATTGGAGTTTTTATTTTTTATTTTTTTGGTGAGAGCAATATATTGGAGTTTATGGAGGGAAAGAATAGAAGAATCTTTAATGGGAAGAGAAGAGGTACAAGACAAGTTGTTCTGGATATTGGTTCACTTCTTATAGCTGGCTGTTGGTCCATCCTAAGTTCAAAAACATGTCTCCTTGTGAGCAATATATTGGAGTTTATGGAGGGAAAGAATAGAAGAATCTTTAATGGGAAGAGAAGAGATACAAGCCAAGTTGTTCTGGATATTGGTTCACTTCTTATAGCTGGCTGTTGGTCCATCCTAAGTTCAAAAACATGTCTCCTTGTGATGCTGATTATGGTCTATTTTAGGTATTGTTGCTCAAGAGGATTTGTAATTACGTACATGTTTTTGTCCTGGTTGTTAGGACTGGGTTTTGGTTGAGTTAGGCGTCAATGTATTTCAACTTATATTTTCTACTATTATTGGAGAAGAAAAACTTAAAAGTTTTCATTTCATTTTGTCTGACTTATTTTTACAGATAGCTTTAGGATTACATCCTTGTTTTAAGCATTCTCCAGTTCTTGTGTGATTGCTCAATGTCTACTATATTCCAATTGTACAAAGAACTTTTTTTTTTTTTATCAATAACTGAATGGATTTCACCAAGATATAATTAAGCAAATACAAGAAGGAGAGGGGAGATAAACTCTCTTAGCTCCCACCCCCAAAAATGAAAACATTATAGCATAACCCAGAATAAATCATTTCTTCCCACCCCTTGCTTAGTCAAAGCATCAGACAAGCTATTAGTATCTCTCTTAATCCAGTTAAACTGAATTTCCATTCCTTGAGCATAACTCTGAACTTCCTTTTCTCATTTATATACTCCCACTAGTCCATCTCCTTTTGGAGCCAACCAGTAACAAGCTTTGAGTCCCCTTCAATTATTTTTTTGATCAATCCCCATCAATTGTCAGTTTGGAAATATTTAATTCCTTGGCTTTCTGAATCCGTTCCATCACAGTTAGGATTTCAGCTCTCAAAGAGTAACCTACACCAATAGGGCCAGAAAATATAGCCCTAATATTGCCTTCCTCCCCCCCTAATGCCTGAAGGTCCAGGATTACCCTCACTATACCATCACAATTCAATTTGATAAATCCATTAGATGGATGGATCCAGGATGATTTAATTACAGTTTTCAATGGGGCAGAGTCAGCCACTTACCCGACTTTCTCCTCAGATCAGCAGCAGAAACTCCTTCAAATAATTTCGTAGTCTTCACCCAAGTGGAACACCCTGGTTGTAATTGCTTCAATGAGGGCTTCCCTATTTCTTTCCTTTTCTACAAATAATCTTTGATTTCTTTCTTCCCACACTGTCCAGCACATAGCAGCTCTCGTACATATCCACAAAATCTTGCCTCTTGTTTTCTTCCATCTAACAAAGGTGGGGTGGAATAGACTTTGTATAAGTGATAGGAAGACTCACCATTAGCCTTACAGAGAAGACACCAATGAGGAGATAAGCACCAGTTAGGTCTTTTCCTTTGGAGCAAGTCACAAGTATTGACCCTACCAAGAATCACATCCCAATAGAAGCCACCAATCCTAGGTGGAATAGGCTTACTCCAAACCTCACTTCCCAAGTCCCAAAAAAATCTAGTGGAGGAGTTGGAATCATTTATGAGTGAGGAAATAGGTTCATCCTTTCGGTTAGAAATTGCATAAATTGAGGGAAATTGCTCTTATAGAATTGCATTACCCAACCATAAGTGCTCCCAGAATTTAACAAAAGTACTAGAGCAAGGGTTATACCTGACAAACAGTAAGAATGAAGGAAGAATGGCATGAATAGACTTCCAAGAGGAAGCTCTTGTAACCCTGGCCAACACACCAACATCCCAACCATCAGTAGCAAGACCATGAATACTGATAATCTCTTTCACCCACAACTTATCCCTATCAATTAGCAATCTCCAAAGCCATTTTGCAAGCAGAGCCACATTCCTTTCCTGAATATTTCCTAACCCTAGCCCTCCAAATTTCTTACTTCTTTTAAGGGGAAGCTCTTGTAACCCTAGCCAACACTCTAACATCCCAACCCTTAGCTGCAAGACTATGAATACTGATAATCACTTTCACCCACAACTTATCCCTATCAATTGGCAATCTCCAAATCCATTTTGCAAGTAGAGCCACATCCCTATCCAGAATATTCCCTAACCCTAGCCCTCCAAATTTCTTACTTCTTTTAACCACCTCCCAATTGACTCTATGATCTTTTTTCTCCTTCCCTGGCTTCCATAAGAAATCTGTCATCATTTTTTTAGTTGCTTGCTAATCCCTCCTGGGGCCTTAAAGACAGACAATAAATAAATAAATCGACAAATTAGCAAGAGTGGACCTAATTAGTGTTATCCTACCCCCTAGAGACAGGTAACACATATTCTACGAAGCCATTCTTTTTGAAAATCTTTCAACAACCGGTTCAAAAATTGACTTCTTCTCGGATTATCCCCTAGGGGTAGACCCAAATAGTTCAAGGGTAGAGTATCCACCTTACAATCCAACACTTAAGCTCCTTAACAACTTGCTTATCTTCCATGTTCAATCCCACAAGGCAGCTTTTATCTTAGTTGACTTTCAAATTTGACATTTTCTCAAAAATAAGGACTATCATCTTTTAGTTTCTCACCCAGCTCAAGTCATTACCATCACAAACCAAAATTGTATCTTCAACAAATCGAAGGTGAGTGATAGGTATCTCCTCTTTGCCAGTTCTCCTCAAACCAAGTCATTACCATCACTAAGTTCCTAGCATCAGCCCTATCGATCAATCTCCCAAGGAATTTTGCAATCAGAGTGAACAAGAATGGAGAAAGGGGGTCCCCTTGCCTAATTCCCCTAATAGCTTGGAAATGACCAAGAATTGAGTAATGACAAGTCCTGATACATCCTAAGATCCACTTGCACCATCTTTCACCAAACTCAAAATTTTTCACTACTTCCACCGAGAAACCTCAATTGACAAGATCATAAGCCTTTTGTAAGTCCAGTTTACAAATGAGTCCCTTCTTGATCTCTTCATCTCTTCAACACATTCATTGGCAATCAAAATTTGATCAATAATTTGTCTATCCTTAATAAAGGCTCCTTGAGCCAATGAGATCAAAGATGGTAAAAAAACAACCCTAATTTTCTGAGAAAGCACCTTAGCAATGATTTTGTACAAATTATTGATCAAACTAATTGGCCTGTAATCCTTTGGGTGCACAACCATTAGGTTTATTTTTTGGGATTAAAGCAATAAATGTGGAGTTGAGCCCCAGATTGATTATACCTCTCCCAAAAAATTCATCAAAGACTTTATGTAAATCATTTTTTAATACTTTCCAACAGTCTTGTTAGAAAGCCATCATAAACCATCAAGACCAGGGGCTTTAGATCTATCCATAGAGAAATAGTCTCTTTGATCTCCTCAATCTCAAACTTCCTTTCCAACCACACCTTAGAGTTTTCAGTTAGCTTAGGCCAATCTAAACAATAAATCCACGGTCTTCTATCCAGGGGTCTCCTACATATTGACTTAAAGTGATCCACAAAGGCTTGGGCAATTAGAAAAGGCAATGGGGGATTTTTTGTAGGTGCTGGGGGAGGTGAAAAAGGATCATTTTATTAGATGGGAGGTGGTCAGTCGGAGTAAGGAAGAAGGGGGCTTGGGGATAGGGAATTTAGTTCTTAAGAATCAAGCTCTCTTAGGAAAATGGTTGTGGAGATGGCCTCTAGAGAGAGGAAGGTTATGGCATGAGGTGGTGGATAGTATCCATGGCTACTCAGAGAATGGTGGGGATGTTGGGGTATCTCGTCGGGCTACTTTCACTACACCCTAGAAGGCTATTCATGGTATCTTGCCCTATTTCCTCAGTTTAATCAGGTATGAAGCTTGCTCTGGTTTATCCATTCGTTTATGGGAAGATACTTGGGTGGGTAATCAACCCCTTAAATATCTTCTCCCCTCTTTACTCCCTGTCATTGTATAAAAAATAGCCCATTTCAAAGTTTATCACCCCTTCGGTTCTTGCATTGTCTTTAAATTGGGACTTTGGCTTTCGTAGAGGGTTAAGGGATGTTGAATCTGCCTGCATTTCTGAGTTGTTACTAGTTCTTGAGTCTATTTGCTTGGATCCTTCTAAACTTGACAGCAGAATTTGGACCCTTACCCCAAAAGGCACCTTCACTTGGATTCTTCCCCTTGGGTGTTCCTGTGCAAGAAGTGTGGGCTAGACCTATACCCCCCAAAGTTGCTGTTTTTTGCTGGGAAGTCTACTATGGTAAGAATAATACTTTGGAAAACCTGCAAAAGAAGAAACCTTACTTATGTCTATCCCCTAATTGGTGCTTTTTTTGTAAAGAGCAGAACTAGGATTGTTACCACTTACTGATATCTTGTCCTTCTGCTGCAGCTTTATGGAATTGGATTTTTAATTTGTTTGGATGTAGGTGGAACCTGCCATCTGATGTAAGTATGTTGTTTAACCCGTCTACTTTTGGGTGGCACATGAGGAAAGGGAGAATTGTGTGGAAATGCATTAGAGATGCTCTAATGTGGACCATTTGGGAAGAAAGAAATGCTAGAATTTTCCTAGGAAAGGAAAGAAGTTTCTCTGAAGTAAAGGATTGCACTCTGACAAGGGCAAGTTTTTGGCTGAAAACATTAAAACAGTTTTGCTGATTTTACTTTCGATGATCTGTGGAGGAACTGGCTAGTAGTGGCCAATACCTCTACTAAGAAGAACAGGAGGGTTGTAGACTGGACACCCCCTCCTGAGGGTGTCATTAAACTGAACCTTGATGGGAGCAGCCATGGTAACCCAGGGCCTTCTGGTATAGGAGGGGTCCTAAGGAATAAGGACAGCAATATTATTTCCTTATTTTCATGACCAGTGGGAGTGGGTGACTCCACAAGGGCGGAAGTACTAGCTGCTGTTCAAGGAATTCAGATTGCCAAGCAGCTGGGGGTGGAGGACTTAATAATTGAAGGTGATTCTCAGGTGGTGGTGGGGTGGCTCTTGAACCCGGAGTTTGTCACATGGGGGTTATAGAGATCTGTTCAAAAAAGTGAAATGGCTAACCAGCAATATGAGAGCTAGTGTTCAGTTGGTGGGCAGATCGGCAAATGCTATAGCTGATTCATTAGCCAAACAAGGGGCTTCTCGGGACCGTCTTTACTGGGTTAATCTGTGACTTGTTCTAGTTGTAGTTGTTTTTGTAAAACTGTTTTTTCTTAGGAGAGGTTGCACCTCGTGGCTCTCCTTGGGATGCTTGTAACTTTATATTTTCTGATTAATATATCTCTTTACTCATTCATCAAAAGAAAAAAAAAGGCTTGGGCAGTCTCATTATGATTAGTCAGAGTGGCATCCTCTACCATCAACTTGGAGACAAAATTTCTCCTCCTCCTTCCATTAGCCAAAGCAAGGAAAAATTTGGTATTTTTATCTCCCTCCTTAAGCCAGTTATTCCTTGATTTTTGTCTCCTTAGAGACCACCATTCATCTTTATCCCTTTCTTCAAATAAGCCTGAATGTTCTTTTCTATCTAGATCCTCAATCTTACTAATCAGCTCTTGCTTCTTCTTCTCAATTCTCCCAAACTGATTGATGTTCCCCTCCTTAATTTTGCCTTTGAGTTTCTTCAGCTTCCAGTGGAACTTCATTCCTTCACAAAGGGTCCTTGGATTGCTCTCCTCCCAACATTCCTTAACTTTTTCTAAGAACCCATTTGCACAAAGATTGAAATAGGCCAAAAAGAAGGTGCCCAAAGTAAGGCTCTAGAGACTAGGTTACCCCAATGCTCCTCCCAATCCAAGGTGAATAAAAACCTTTCTAATTTAGAACAAATTGGAGTGGACTGCAAATTAGACCAAGTAAACTTGGCTTAAAGAGCTACAAAGAACCTTCTATATAACAATCTTGTCATTCATGCAATTTCTGCTACAAAATGCAACCAATTTATGTCCTAGTCATCTTATCTAGGAAATGACTGATGGAAAAAGTTGTAACCATTGAATTATACACTGTTGAGAAATTAAGTATGAGGAGCAAAAGTCCAAAATTATATTAACAATAAAAAGTTAAAAATCAATTATAGAGCCAGGACTAGGGTTAGAGGGACAATTTGTTTTTCCCTCTATCAACTTGTACTCTGGAGTTGCAAATTCAAACATGTAATAGTAATATGAATCTGTCAGAGCAGTGAAAATGACCAGAATATCCTGGTTGTACAACAACTATAATGTATAAACAACTGTGAACAATGAAAAAAGTAGACAGTCCCAACAATAAAGGCCCAAAATAGGCCCAATAAGCCCACTAGACAGAAATAAAACTTTTCTTTCAACAAGGTTCTGCATAGTTGGACTATTAATGCAGGTTGGAAAAGGGAAAATCTACAATCTTCATATGGTGGGTAAGAATGGGGAACTTGGATATGAAATGGGTAAAGAGAGGAGAAATAGAAGGATTTATGATTTGAAATATGAAAGGCAATGGAGAAAGGAAAGACAAAAAAGAGAAGCAGCGAATCCAAAAAAAAGGAGAGAAAAAGAAAGATACATTTTAAGAATGGAGAGAGGAGAGAGGATGGACCTCACAGCATTGAAACTTACAGTCTTTCTCCACCGTATTTGTATCATTCTATTACAATCCAAGGCCTTTTATAGATGTATACAATAAGGTTAGGCCACACCTTAAAATAGTTTTATTTATTTTTATTTTTTATTATTAGAATAACCATAAATATTCCTATTTGGCCTAAAACTTTTATCCTGTCATTCACCGACACCTTTCCAATAAGATACGAGATGGGGTAAGGAGGGAAGTAGAAGGATTTCAGATTTAAAACATAGAAGAGAATAGGGCTGTTCACTGGTCGGGTTGGGTCGGTTAAGACATTTTGTTCAACCGACCCGACCTGGTCGGGTTACTAAATCATCAAACCGAAACCGACCAACCATGAAGCAAAACTGACCCAAACATGAAGGGTCGGTTTATCGGTTTAGTCGGTCGGTTTGTGTATATACCTTTAGGCTACACGGTTTATGTTCAACTAACCCCACTTGGTCCACGTCCAACCATGACAATTTTACTTTTTTCTTTCAAGTTTTTGTTTATACCTTTAGGCTACACGGTTGGTTTAACATATTGGGTCAGACAACTTTAATAAAGAAACAGGTGGAGGGTGGAACCTCTCTTTGGTGTAAAGCATGCCTTAGAGAGTAGAACCTCTCTTTGATTCTTTCAAAAAATGCAAGACTCCAACGCGTCCACTGTCCAAGACTCCATTGAAAGCAATTTCCTAAGCTTAGCAAGTCTAAAGGTGTAGGGATCTTTCTTGCAATGCTTGCTAATCCCAAAAAGGTTTTTGAAATTGATTCAAATTATGTCTTCCCCCCCTCCCCCTCCCCCATATCCAATGTTTCCTATTTGGTGTAAAGTTTCCAACTCAAAAAAGAAAAACAATCCCAAAGACAAAATCAATTCCCATTTTGTTAATATTTTTTTTATGCTAAAGCTAAGTAGCTAACTAGAAACTAGGATGGGGATTACTAGATTAGGAATGACTAGAGACTAATTGCTTAAAGGCTCACATGTTCAGTTCGGTTCGGTTTATTTACCTACACAAACTGAAACTGACCGGTGGTGTTGAAAAACCTACCAAATCAGGTTGGGTTGGGCCGGTCGGTTTGGTTGGTTTGACATCAAACATGAACAGCCCTAGAAGAGAATACGGAAGCAAAAGAAAAAAAAAGAGAAGAAAGGATGCACATTCATCTATTACAACTATAGATCTTTAATAGATGTAGAAGATAGGGTTAGGCCAGGTCTTTCAATGATTCTAGAATAACCATAGATGTTATTGCTTTTTTTTATTAGCATTTTAGATGTTACTATTTTCACTAAATAGTCTCATCTAGTGTTTTAAAAGTGCAAGGTGCAAAAAAAGAACAAGGGCCATTTTGCACTTGAGGCGTGAGGTGCAAGGTGAGGATCGTGAGGTGCACAGGAAGCAAGGCGTAAAAATGCAAAAAATGCTAAAAAATTCGAAAAAGTGCAAAATATTAAGCACAATGTTAATTAAAAATATAAACTTAAAATTTAAAATAAATGTTTTAAACAAAATCTATTATCTCAAATTAAAACACATACACATAACAAGTAAAACATATTTAAAATGAAAATTTAAAAACAAAATCAAGCATATAAACTCTTAATCTCTTTTTTTTTTCCAATTGCATTACTTAAAATAGCTAATGTGATGTTAAACATTATGCATTCCTGATTTTACGAGCCGCCTTTATACTAAGCCCCTTGAAGCAAGCCCAAACAAGTCCATGTCAGGGTCTTATATTCTTAATCCCTATAAAGAAAGGTCTTATAACCTTTAGTGTCTTTTAAAAGTATCTTTTATAAAGATGAATGAATGAGCAACATTAGCAGCCCAGCTGCTAAGCATAGAAAAGCAGAAAAAATGTGCATGCCTGGGCTGAAGCGCAAGGTGCACCAGGCGTGTGCCTTTTGAAAGTGCTGTGCCTGGGACCTAGGTGAGGTACATACCCTAAAATGCACCTTGCCTGTGCACCTAGCATGCCTTTTGAATCACTAAAACCATTCCTGTAAAATGGCCATAACTTTTTTTTTCCTTTATTGAAGGTCATAATATCATTAGATGGACAAGTAACCTATTTATGACACAAAAATGAAGCAAATCAAGCAAGTTTTGACTCCTTAAATTAGCTCTAAATAAAAGTGGTGAAATTCCAACTTAAGGTCCAAGAGAACGTTGTGGACCCCACATGGCAATTAACCAATATTTCTTACAAGAAATTTTTTCAAGAAATCTTTTAATAAAGATATCCAAATGTACTAGACTTGATTAAATTAGGAAATCAATCCAATATTAAAAAATAGGTAGTATTTAAAAGACTGCCCTTAAAACTTGGGAAACTGAGAAGTTTTTGAATTTTATTGAGTGAATGAATGAACTTGGGACGTAAATCAGCTGCTTCATTTATCTTGGCATGTTAGAGAGAACAGTTGAGTTGGCAATAGGCCCCAACAGAGCCCATGGTCCTCTTAAGAAAATCACAATTCGTCATGGGACACTCATGAAACTTTGACCTGGAGGGGGAGCCTCTTGATTTTTTTCCCCATGTTCCTTCATGCCTGCATCAAAGATTCACCCAAAAGGTCAGAATGGTAAAACAACCATTTCTCAGATTTCAGCATTTAGGTTTCAAAACAACATTATCTACTTTTAGGTATCAGAAAAAGTAGAAAAGTAAAATTTTTAAAAGCACTGTTTTAAGTGCTTTTCTGCATTTCGGGTGTCAGAGGTCAAAGGTGCCAGATAGCCTATTGGTAAAGTCTCTGGCTGGTTATAGAGGAGACCTTGGATTGAGTCCCACCTTCACCTGGGTTTGGGGGAGGGCTACCACCTATTGTGTAGTCCATTACCAAAATTAAAAGAAAAAGAAAAAAGGTGTCAGAGGCCAGTGTTACTGAACAGGGCCTAACTAGCTATTCTTCAAAATGAGGGTAAAAGAAGGAAAATAAAAAAATGGTGAATCAGTAAGTAATTGTCCTGAACATTAGATGTTGATTTTTCTATTGCTGAATCCCAAGCTTTACTATCTTCTAGGAAGGTCAAAGATATGCATTCATTGGATTTGGATGCTGGTTTTTGAACTGCAGCTTCCACATGGTAGAAAGACTGAGTTGTTCCTAGTTCATGGTGATACTGAATTTATCTATAAATGAGACTTTGTTAATTTAGCTCTATGTGGTTGAAGCTCTTTAGATTTTTAAGGGAAGGAGATCTTTTTTACATTAATGGGTTATATGAAGGTGGGCAGGCTGCAGGCATAATTAGGTTGAACTGTAGAGGTTGAGCTTTAGGTACCATTTGATCTCAAAATATTATCCTACATTTTGAATGAGGTAAACAATGATGCTTTATTGTTCATTTATGCAATAACATTGTCATTGTTAATAATTTTAAGATCTTGTTTATAATACAGTTGGATTTACTCCATTTTATAGGCTTGAAGATTCAATTTGTGGGTTTAGTCTATTATGGAATCTTTATTTTTATTTTAGGTTCTTTTTTTTTGAGTCTTTTTATTTTAGGTTCAGTTGCTTGAAGTATTGATTTTTTAACATGTCACACTGCTGGTGAATGCATTATTGAAGCAACATTATAGGTTTTCCTTACACTTCTTGAATGTACATTGTATCCGAAGGAACAAATCTTATGCCTTCTATTTCGTACATCTTATTTTATTCCTTTCAATTTGCAGCAAGGCCTGCAAAGATTGTTAGAGATTGTGAGATGACTGCGCCATGTGATACAACAATACTTTACCCAAACAGAGGTGGCAACATTCACTGTTTCAAAGCGTCAACTCCTTGTGCTCTCTTTGACATATTATCACCCCCTTACTCCTCGGAGGATGGACGACATTGCTCTTACTTCCGGAAGTCCCCCATGAAGGATTTATCTGGTAACTACTTTTTCATTTTAATCCATATTTATGGAATAATATCCTTTTGGATTCTGATATTCATTGTTGTTGTTCCAGTTGATCTTCATTCAGATATTCTTGAATCAAATGGAATAAAAGATTCTGAAGTGGTTTGGTTGGAAGAGTTCCAGCCTCCTGATAACTTTGTGGTCCGGAGGGGGGTATACAAGGGCCCAATTATTCGAATTTGATTTTTTTTCTTTTTTTTTTTTTTGGTTCCAGCTGGTGTAGCCGTGTAGCTAAAACATTAATCATTTGGGCCTAATTACAAGGAAGCGTTGAGGTGAATAATGGTATATTGTGATCAATACAATAATTACTGTTAGTCGGTGCCTTGGTGGTGGGCATTCGGTTTGTAAATATCCATACATTGACACTATTTTCCATCAATGGTCTCGCCTTTAGCTTAGCGGAACAGTGACTGCAAGAACTTGTACCCCATGTACCCTTATTAGAATAGCTGGACAGGTGATTATTGACAGGATGAGATACTTTTCTTGTGGTTTTCTTCTTGGTTCAAGTTTTCGACTACTGCTGTTTCATTTCCTGGAGTATTTGAACGGCTCAGTATCACTTCATTCCAAGCAATAAGCATGCGATTACAAGCCATAAAGCTAAAGCTTTTGAGGGAAATTTGT
The DNA here is from genome assembly GCF_055504915.1 of Nelumbo nucifera. Lineage (NCBI taxonomy): Eukaryota > Viridiplantae > Streptophyta > Magnoliopsida > Proteales > Nelumbonaceae > Nelumbo > Nelumbo nucifera. Next base: position 126,167,894 of record NC_142649.1, read on the forward strand.
TTCACACCAAGCATTTTGGGTAATTCTTTAATCCTTGATCTTTTCATGGGTTCAATTGTAAAATTGGTTTCACTGCTGGTTCCGTGTTGAGATGAAACTTTTGGAACATTCATCATCATCATCATCTAGCTTTGTTCCAACTATATGGGGTTAACTACTTGAATCCTGTTTTGCCGTTCTGTTCTGATCAGTGCTATATGCACACATGGCCATATCTATCATTGAATTATGAGCGCTTAAGTGGCATTTAAGTTAAAGACATGCTTGTTTATGCAGGACTATTTGAACGTGAAGACAACTAGACTGCAACCTTGGTTTCACCCATTTGGGTGGTTTTAATTTAACCAGATATCAATAAGGGCTGTCAATGGATTGGATCCAATCTGAATCCAATCCAATTAAATTGGATCTGAATAATCTGTTATGCTAGACTTTAAATAGGACAGATCGGAGAAACGGATTATGTAGCCGACCCATATTAGCTGGGATAAGGCATGGATGTTGATGATGAATGATCTGTTTTGCTTATTGAATTGGATTTGGCCATGCTAAAAGTATTATATTATTGGCTTGGATGGGATTAATAACAAGTTGGATCCAATAATAAGGGTATAAAATATTCATTGGTTTTTGGTGATTCCAATACATGGTCCAATAGGAAATAGTTAGTGTTGATAAAATTTTGGACAAATTTCTTAAAATACTCTTACTGTTTAGCTAATTGACTAATTCTATCTTTACTGTTTAGCTATTGTCTTAGAGTACTTATAAGTTTTATGATAATTGACTAATTACTCTCCTAACGTTAGGATTCTGTAACAATCCGTTACAATATGCTCACATGTCATACCATATGACTGTTATACTTTGACAAAATGACAATAATACCATCTCCAGAATTAGAGAAAAATGGCACCATTGTTCGACTGGTGGTTTAAGAGAGCCACAAAGAAACTTTGGTGGTTGACTACTATTGTTACAACTCATGTTTCTGTTCTGACACTTGAGGTCGTCCAACTCGATCTCTGGCGTCCGTATCGTTTTGATGCCTCAGTTGCCGACTTCGAGGAGTTGTCCGAGGTTGCCTGATGCAGTTGGGCTTTGCTCTTTTTATCCTCTCATTTTTTATTTTATTTTTTCATTCACTGTTTTCATCTTCCTTCTTTTCCCCTATGAAACTGTTGCTGTAACAGCAGCAATTTGACCACCGAATCGCCAGCACCTCTCTCTCCTCTCCGCCATTATCTCTCACTCGTTCCTTTTCAATTAGCATCTGACCATATAAATAGATGGGACGAAGCTTTCCCTCTGTTTTTTTTTCCATCTTATTCGTTTAACCTCACACATATGGTCGCCACTGCAACTCTACCACCTCCTTTCCCCTCTTTGTTTCTCCCTCATCTCACCCGCTCCTTGCCATCATTTCTCCCCTCCTTGTCACCTTCCTATCATTCTCTCTCCTCTCTTTGATTCTGCCTCACCACTCCACGTCGCCCCTGTTTTAGTTTTCTCTCCCACTAACACCACCCACTGCAATTTTTGGTGGTGATTCTAGTTTTCATGCCAACGTTCCCTCCTCTAGCTTTTCATGATTCCACCTTCATTGTGATGTGGACTTTGTGGATTTTCCAAATCAGGATTGTGTCCATCTAGTCGGCTGTGATGAAGCAACAACATTTCCTTGGTTTTTGTTTTGGATATTGATGTTGCACAATTTGTCTATTCCCTGCTGGAGGGTGATCTGACTTTCAGTCGGGCGGCGAGATAAGTGAATCTGCAAGAAAGGATCAGAGAACCCGGGGTGGCTAGCCCAGCAAGGTCGCTCCGATGCTTAAGTCAGTAAACTGATGTGAGCTGAAAAACTTTGAGAGCTAGAGAATTAGAGAGTAGAAAAATCACGCGCACCTTGCACCATTGGGGTTGGTACCTTTATATACTGGCGTAGTCATGGAGCTCACGAAAGAGCTCCGGGATATCCGGGGTGTGGAGATAAAGTCCGTTCTGCTTCTGAAGGAGCAGTATACAGGTAAGGCTTATCTCGTTCTACTTCCGATTCCGGCGGAGTCGGGATGATTCCTCATTGTAATCTCGGAAAAGACGGGATCTGTTAGCTCATCGTGATCTCGAGAGATTTGTAATCCGTTAGAGAGACATCTGGAGTTGGTTATGTGGGAGTCGGTTACGTGGCGATTCGAGTTGTTGGTTCCGAACTAGTACTTCGGTCTTTTAGTTCCGAACTGGATTAAATACTGAGGTGCCTCGATGCCGAGGTGAGCCTTATGCTGAGGTGGCCTTGCACCGAGGTGATTCTTATGCTGAGGTGACTGAATACCTGAGCTCAATTGTTGCAAACTAAACTTGCCAGGTTGAGTTGTCCCCTCTTGGTCAAGTCGTGTCCACGTGTCCCCTCTTCGCTAGGTCGGGGCCAAATCACCCTTTCATCAATTGCCCCCATTCCCCGAGAACCCAGTGCAGGGAGTTCATGACGAGTACAGGTGGATTTGGCACGAGGTTTAGGTGGTCTGACGGGCGAATCAGTGGTCGGACCAGCTCGGTCGCTTGGCTCAACCAGGAACAACCCAGGTCGCGTCAAGTGTACGCGCGGACGTCAAGCCATTTTTTAAACTTTGCGGACGTCAAAACACACGCTAAACCGATTTCAACCTCGGGGGTCGTGCAACCAGTTTTCCTAGGAGCCGTTGGATCGTGACGATCTCGACCGTTGATTCCCGGATACAGTTGCTATAAATAGGGGGCAAGGGACTCATTTTCTTAGCCACAAGTCCGATAATTCGCATTCTGAGGTCGTGCTCGAGTCCTTCAATTCAATGTCTTCCAGAGGTCGTTTTCCTTTCTTCAGTTCGATCTCTCTTTGGTGAGTTTTCCCTAGCTCTCCTTTTCGATTCCGTGTCTTTCCATGTCTAGCTTTAGTTTTGATAGCCTTTTAGATGGGAGTGTTGAATCCGCTGGAGCTGAGGTACCCACCTCGGCTCAGGCCGTAGGTCTTCGTCCTGCCGAGGAGGTTACTTCGAGCCAGGATGTGGTCCGCGGTCCTCCCGAGGTGGACTCACCCCGGGGGGAGCGAGAGGCCTCTGGTGACTTGGCTTCCACCTCACATCGAGGTCGGATGCCAGATAACTTTGGCCTGTCGATGATGACGGCGGACAGGCTCCTATCCCTAGTAGCCCGGTACAGACTTCCTAATAACCTTGTGTATAGTATACCCTTAGGTAATTTTCCTTGGGAGCACGGTCACGACGAGATCGTGATTTTCGAGGAACAGCTCATGGCTAGTCTTCGACTTCCACTTCACCCCATGATAGTTGAAGTCATAAAGCTGTTTAACATCACTATAGATCAGTTGCACCCGAACTCCATCCGTAACGTAGTAGGAACCGTCTCCCTTTTCCACGACTACAACCTTCCTCTCAACCTCGACATCTTCTCTTCTATCATTTCCATTAAAAAGAACTCGTATTGTGTTCTGCCCGAGCATAGGCGAAATTACTACCTGTCACTGTGTCCAGGCTTCAAACTCTTGCACGAGCTCCCGAACAAGGTCCTGGCCTGGAAAAGGCGTTATTTTGTGGTCCGCAACACTGAGGGTGGCCTTTCTCGACCCATTGGAGGGCGGCCATCTAGGACCCCGGTGTCCAATTGGACCTGAAGACAAGGGAGGCGCTCCGATCTTGGGCGGAGCTCGGCTTGAAGTTCGTAGACTTCGTGACCGAGGAGAAGCTTGTGCAGGCCGGTCTGAGTCCTGGTAGGTCACTGTTTGTAGTGTTTCCTTTGTTTTATTTTGGTATTGTTTCTAACAGTTTGCTTTGGTTACAGCTATCATGGACATCCCTGTGACTGAACTCTTTGGGAGTGTGAAGAAGGGGAAGAAGAAGCGGGATTCAAAAAGAGCTCGCGTTGAGTCTCCGCGGCTGCCGTTCCAGAGCCCGAGCAGCCATCTATTGCCGAGCAACCTCTTGTGATAGACTTGGTTGAGGAGGAATCTGGGAAGCTCTCCCCGCCCCGCGCGCCCGAGGAGGCGGTGTCTTCGGAGCCCGCCCCTGCAGCTGCTGCTTCTTCAGGTAGCGATGACGCAGCTCGGAGCATTCTGACTCCGAAATACGGCCTCCTCAAGAGCAAAAGCGCGGTGTATGCCGAGGAGGTTGCTGGCTGGGCCAAAGTGCCGGTTGCTCAGCTCGGAGCCCAAACGGCTACCCACTGCATGGTGGTAGGTTTTCTAACTTATCTTCTTCGATCTTGTACTTAGCTTTTCATGTACTAACGCTTGTTCTCTTCTCTTGGTAGGTGAACTCTGCTATCCACGCCTTGACTTATTAGTCCGAGGTGAATTTGAAGCGGGCCCTTGTAGCCGAGGAATCTTCCCGCAAGGCCCATACCGAGCTGAACTTAGCCTGCAACGATAATAACCAACTGAAGAAGGACGCTTGGGCTAAGAAAGAGCTGATCACGCTGTTGATGTCCGAGAAGAAGGAGCTCGCAGAGTGGGAGGCAGCACTGAAGAGGGAGGTGGAGAATCTCGAGGCTCATGTAAAGGAGCGGATTGAGATACTCCTTCAAGTAGTGGAGGAGGCCAAGGTTAAGGCCATTGAGGAATACAAGACTTCGGCAGAGTATCGGAGGTAGATGGTCGAGGTGGGGACGGCAAGCTACCGCAAAGGCTTCAAGCTTAGTAGGTGGTTGACCCGACGTGAGTTCCCCCAGCTCGATCTTAGTGCCATAACTACCTCGATGATCACAAAGGAAATGGCCGCCGAAGCTGCTGAAGATCCTGACTTCGAAGCACAAAGCGACAACGAACTATTCGATGACAATGGGGAGACCGGTGCTAGCGAGAGCCGCATGGAGACGGATCCTCCTGCCGAAGCCTCCAACAAGGGTGAGGAGCCCCGAGATGACTAGAAGCCCCTCCTTGATCCTTTATGATGTATACCCCAGCTCAGCCTAGTTAGCTTAGCATCTAATCTGCCCCCAACTCGGCCTAGTTAGCTTGGCACCTAATCTGCCTCCAGCTCGGCCTAGTCAGCTCAACACCTAATCTGCCTCCAGCTCGGCCTAGTTAGCTCAGCACCTAATCTGCCTCCAGCTCGGCCTAGTTAGCTCGGCACCTAATCTGCCCCATCTCGGTCTGGTAAGCTCGGCACCTGATCTGCCTCCAGCTCGGCATCCAGGTCCTCATCCAACAAAAGTTCTCCACTTTGGCCTCTGAGTCATCGGCCACTTGGAAGTAGATTGAATGACGAGGTACTTAGCACAAAAAATTGATTCATCAGATATGATCTGATTGTTTGTTTTGCATTCCGATTTGCCGCGAAGATAGAGGGGTGCATATGTTTTTTGTTATCCACTCGTAATCCAAAGATTTCATCTTTTCTTTGATGTTGTTGTTTGAGAAATTATCAATGGTTGAGTGCAAGCGGTGTTTCAATCTACAACTTGGATTTTCATGACCTATTCTCGCGAAAACGGAGTAGGAATGAGGTAGACGCTCGTACTATCTTGCGAAGTCTGTTGCGTTAACTTTCACTTCATTGTTGTTTAGAAACGAATCATCCCTCTTACTTGCTCAATGGAATAGTGCAATCGGGTCATTGTTGGCTTGGCCTGGTTCTTTTGACCGTCCATGGCAGTTTTGGGGTTTGGGTATTAAAGCTCTTGAAGCTAAAGAGGACTTCGATTTTTGTTCATGGGGTGCCTCTCTTTTGAGAGAATCAGAAATGTGTGTGGTGGACATGTTCTAAACCCTTTAGATTGTTTAGTCTCTAAGAATAGTGCTACAGTAACCTGTGAGTCAGAAAATATTGGAAATGGGAATGGGCTGAGACTAAGCAGTTGCATTGATTTGAAAATTTTTCTCAGATAGCTTTTATTTTGAAATTTTGATAAATAATGAAGAGCAAATTTGACATTTTGTTTTTTCTATTACTATTTAATGATGGTATCAATTGTTAGATAACTTAGGAGTAATTTAAGACAATATGTAAATATAAGGATAAAGTTAGGCAATTAGCTAAACCATAAGGGTAATTTAAGAAATTTGCCCTAAAATTTTAATATATTCACCATTGATTGATATTATTGTATTACTAGTAAAAGTGTATGCACGTTGCACGTGGCAATATCAAATGATGATGGTGATAACAGTCAGCAACCAAATGACCTTATTGGTTGAACCATTAATCTATTTAACCAGGAAAATAGACTATGATTAAGACATTAATTCATTTTTTCTTTGTATTTTAATCATTTCTATCTTTACTAACAATAATTCTTATTTTTAAACATATTTTTGTTTAATATGAAGAATATATAATATTAATGCATGTTCAATTTTTTTTACAAAATTTATAAAACATTCTATAGTTTTATTTTTTATTATTTAATTTATGAAATAATATAAATTACTTATTTACCAAGTGGAAATGCAATTCCAATATATTGTTTGAACATTGATTTTTAATATTGTGGTCAAATCAATTATATATATATATATCATTTATATATAGTATATATGTTATTTATATTGCATTTTTGTAAATTTCTTATATGATGAACATAGTTGAAAAAATACTTATATTTTTCTTTATTTTAAAATATTATGTTTTCTTTTTATTTTAATAATTTATTATTTTTTAAATTAAATTGGATCGTATTAGATTCGGATATCCAACATCTTGATCGGATTCAGATTCGAATCAATATTTATGAGACCCGATTAGATCTTTAGATCGAATCAAATTTGAATATACCTTGATTCAAATCCGATTTGATTTGTTTGCATCCTACCAAATCACTTGCCTACAATGACTTAGCCAATTAAATCGTTGAACCACTTGACATGGTTAGTGGGGTCATGTGTTAAACATTAATGCTCTTTATTTTTATCTTAATTTTTATCCCATTTCTATCATTAATGAAAATAATTCTCATTAATCACACTTTTTTTTTATATGATGAATATATAATATTATAGAATGTACCCAAAATTATCTACAAATTTCTATAATTTTTAGAAATTTATGTATTTTATTATTTAATAATAACATCATGTGTTGATCCATTTGACATGGATAGTTGAACCACTAACCCACCACTTGGATAGAAAAATCATTTTTTCTTTTTCGATTGATTTTAAATCATGTATCATATTTTCATCATCAATAAATATAATTCTTATTTTTGTATTTATTTTTGGACGTGACAGTATCAAATGATGATGATGATAATAATCAATAACCAAAGGACCTTCTTGGTTGAACTGTTAACTTATTTAACTATGAACATGGACTATGATTAAGACACTAATTCATTTTTTCATTGTATTTTAGCCATTTCTATCTTTATTAACAATAATTCTCATTTTTTCAAACATGTTTTTGTCTAATATGAAGAATATATAATATAAATGTATTTCATTTTTTATAAAATTTATAAAAAATTCTATATTTTATTTTTTATTATTTAATTTATGAGATAATAAAGATTACTTATTTACCAAGAGGAAATGCAATCCAATATATTGTTTGAACGTTGGTTTTTAATATTGTGGTCAAATCAATTATTTATATATATAGTATATATATTATTTATATATAATATATATGTTATTATTTATTTATTTATAAATATGTTATTTATGTTATTTATAAATATAGTTGAAAAAATACTTTTTTTTAGTACAACTGTTATATTTTTCTTTTTCTTTTAATAATTTATTACTTTTTTAAAAAATTAAATAGGATCCTATCAAATTCAAATATTTAACATCTTGACCGGATTCAGATTCGAATCAATATTTATGAGATCCAGTCGAATCTTTGGATCAAATTAGATTTGATATGATATGATTTGATCTATTTACATCCTTACCAAACCACTTGCCTACGATGACCTAGCTAATTAAATTATTGAACCATTTGACATATGGTTAGTCGGGTCATGTGTTAGACATTAATGCTCTTTATTTTTTATTATAATTTTATCCAATTTCTACCATTAATGAAAATAATTATCATTAATCACACTTTTTTATATGATGAATATAATATTATAAAATATACCCAAAATTATTGATAAATTTCTATATTTTTTAGAATTTTATGTATTTTATTATTTAATAATAACATCCATTTGACATAGATAGTTGAACCACTAACCCACCATTTGGATGGAAAAACCATTTTGCTTTTTTGGTTGATTTTAAATCATGTATTCCATTTTCATCATCGATAAAAGTAATTCTTATTTTCACATTTATTTTTTTTAATATGGTGAATATATAACAATAGAATTGTATCAAAATGCTTTATACAAAGCTTATATATATATATATATATGTATGTATGTATTTAATATTCGTTACTTAGTTATGACATCATAGATTGACCAATTTGACCCAAAACGTTAGATCATTGACGTACCTACCATCAAGATATGGAAATGGTTCATTTTCAAATTGGTTTTAAGTTTTGCATTTCATTTATGTCATTGATAAAATAATTATTATTTATTATACTTAATTTTGTTTATATTATTAGTATATAATATTATAGATGTGCCCAAAATTGTTTCATTTTTTTTGTACTATTCTATTTTAAAAAATTATTTTTAATTATACATCATGGGTTGGCCTATTTGACCTGAAATGTTGAACCACTAACCCAGCCCCTAAATAGGAAAATGGTTTAATTTCCCATCGGTTTTAAGTTGTATATTTGATGTCCATCATTAATAAAATTGTCTATTTTTTCATATTTCTAAATTTGTATTATTTATTTATGACATCATGAAATTATCCATTTGACCCATATGGTTGAACTACTTACCCACCACCTAGATGAAAAATATGATTTCATTTCTATGTTTATTTTAATAATATAAAATTTTATTCTATTAATAATTATTGTGTATGGATTTATTAATGGAATTTGATGATGATAAACAAAAGTATAAATGTTGGATTCAATTAGAGAGAATGTGATTTATTTAATGACTTAAATGTGAGACTTAATGAAATGTAATTGAATGTACTTAATGATACTCTTTTAATTACATTTTCTGCCATTTCATTGGAGATGAACTAAATTCAAGAGGAGGGATATTTCAATAAAAAGAATTTCCAAAGCCAATACTTCCTCATTCACATTTTTATAAATAGTATAGATAGATATCGATATAGATATAGATTGTACTAGTTGTCACTCAACTATTACAAGCTGATATGCAATATTTACAAACTATCACAAAACTCGTAAGGTTTAAAATGCAAAATTTGTGTATCGAGAGTTTTGTTTAATTGGAATTCTTTTAATTTTTTTTTTCTAATAAAGAATTTTGATTTTGATATTTTGTTAGGTGATATGTCAGACCTTATGTTAACACTCAAAACCTTTAAATATCCCGAAAAATGGAGATGGGCTTCTATCAGGGCAAACCTGTGCCCACACCATTCTAACAGCCTTTCCCAACTTTGCATTGGAAATATCTCTCCATGAAATAAAGCACACAAGTATGGAGATATTCTGAATGCAAAGCAGTAAAGACTGCTCGAACTTGCTTTACCCTGACTGAAGCCAAACTCGAAAAATGAGAAGTATATTAAGACACACACCAATACATTTGGATATCTTGAACTTTATTCAAATCATATACAACCGTTACAAACTTTTATAAAACCAATATCCAAATGTTGCAAGCACATATTCAACTTTTTATTACGAAAGTACCAGGCGATCTATTTGTGCTGGGTAATATATTTATAATCCTTTCCCAGAGGCCACGATGAATAAGCTGAAACCTCCCCTAACGTTTCTCATAAAAAATTATACTTCTCCTCTAGCTTTTTACAAAAGTGAAACCTCCCCTGTCATTATTATGATATGCTGTTATATTTAATAGAACCATCCTTGATTATTTTTCAAATTTTCAAAACGAACCACCAAACTATTAATTTCAAACAAGAACATAACAGCATAAATTTTAAACATGAATGCATTGTATAAATACTAAAAGATTATACTGTTAATCTTAACAAATGCAAGACATACAAAAAGTGCCCTCACAGTATTCTATATGTTTGCAAATCGATATCTGTTGTCCCTACCCTGTACTCCTTTTAAGGTTTCCTTGCCTTGAGAAGGTGAGAAAATCTCAGCAGCTCCCCTTTTTCTTCTTCTATTACAGTTAGCAACAGTTAGGCTATGTTTGGTTTGAAGGAAAAAAAGTAGGGAAAGGAAAGGCAAAGAAATTTTTACAAACCTTGTATAGGTTTTGATATCTTTCCCTTCCTTTCCCTGCCTTTTCCTTTATGTATAAGTTTTTGAAATTAAGTGAGTTGTTGGCTTGCAATTATTTTTTTCCCTTCTTAAAAGCAAAGCTGAAGTGGGTTCTTTGAGTTAAAAGAAAGAAATACATTGGTGGCGCATTTTATCATCACAAATGAATGGATATGTTTTTAATCTTGACAAGTGAAATGGTTTTAGTCATTATTGTCATGAAAGAAAAATAAAGAAAATATAATAAATGAGAGCTAGGCTTGGCTTGTTGTGATGAAGGAGGAATTGATTTGTTTTTCCAAGATTTAGATGTGGTAATGGTAATTGATCTTTAAACTCTGCACGGTTTTCACAAGGATAATAGTCTCAATCAATAGTGGTTTGGAACAAGTCAAAAAGGGCTTTGCTGAGAGAACTTGGAGAGCAGCGGGTAGTTTGTCTTGTTATGTCAGCCATTACTCACTAGGGGTGGTTTAAGTCCTTTCGTAATGGTAAGGGGAGGTTTTATTATTTAGGTGAAACCTCAAGGGCTTTTAGCAAATAAAAAAAAAAAAACACAAGGGTAGGGAGGGAGGTTTATGTCTTCAGGCTTTCAGAGGTTTCGGTTAAAAACTGAAGCGTCCTGATCATGTCCTCCTATAAGGACAATACAGGCCACCCACCTTAGGCTAATCGAGGCAGAAGATCCCAATTTAAAGGTTCCCGCAGAATACTTACGAATCTAATATTCCACTTCGATGTATTATATAACTTCTCCTCATCTGAAAGGTTCCGATCCAACGGCTTCTCCTCATCTGGAAGGTTCCGATCCAACGGCTTTACCCCAAACTAAAATTGTTTTGCGTCCTTTCTGAATCTTCACGCATTCGTCCGCCTGGTACAATCTGAGTCTCTCTGCAACTTCGTTGGTCCTCTGTTTCTGTTTAGTTTCAATTGATCTGTTATAGTTTACCGTTTACGATCCTGGTGATGATGGTTTGAAATCAATGGCCAGGCGGTCGCATGTGACGGAGCTTGGGTGCATCGCCTGCGACGAATTGGCCGAATTGGGTGCCGGCAAGGAAGGGTGGCTTGTCGACAGCGCCAACGTTCTCTCTACCCTTGACACCCATTCGCTCGCTCTTGCCAACCGTTCTGTTATTCTCATCCTCGGCTGGAGATACGATGACCCATCTAGTCGGCCGGTTAAGATCCGACCTTCTTTATCCCCAGTTGAAGGAGAGATCACCGCCATCGAGTGGCTTGTCTTCGATGATCTCCATGCCCTTGCCGTTGGAACCTCTAATGGATATCTGCTCATTTACTCTTTGGAATCCGATCTGATCCATAAACAGGTAGCATATTTTCCAATTTGGATCCTTTTGTTTTTGAACCTATTTTCTCCTCACTCATTGACTAGGAAATCTTTGACGGAAACATTCTAGAGTTCGTTGCTGAATTTAGAAAGTTTTAGTTTGATGTCTGTAATTATCTAATTTATATTTTCCTCTGGGCATAAAGGGCAGATAATCGGTTTACTCTGACTCCGACTCTGACACATATGAGTGGTAAAGAAGGATATTGACTCTACTAATATTTAACCGGTGATTCTTCTATAGTGGGTGGGTTGAATACCATTGAAGTTTCATACTGTTAGAATGCAATCACTACTTTTAGGTGGTGGGTGCATATCGGTTTGGAATTGAAGTGAAACAGGAAATCCTTATTAGTTGTGCTGAATTATGATAAAACACATGTAAACATTATACAGTTGTTCTGTTTAGAAATGAAATTATATATTTTTTAGTCAATGTGAAATTTCTAATGATGAAGATTTTTAACTTTATTTACAACCAGGTTTAACATGTGTTTCTCGTGTATGATAGCTATTTATGCCATCTTTCCTGTCATTATCCATTTATCCTGGCCTTGTTTCATTGTTTATGGTTTTGTTGTCGCAATTCACTACTCCATTCTAAGGCTATCTGTATGGTAAGGCACTGGGCGTGATTGAAATATTGTTATGTCTATTTAAATATGTACACATTTCACCCATGACTCCCTTGGCTTTTTATTACATTGTGTTTGTTTCAATTCCAGATCCAGTTGCCCATTAATTACATCTCATGCATTGTGTTCACTAGGAAAGAAAATTTTTTTAACATTAGAATAAAAGGATTTATAATCCAAAGAAAAAAATTATTAAAAAAATACAGTGCTGAGGCAAGTGAGTTCTTATGGTTTTCACTCGGTTAGTTAATGGTTATTGACAAGATAATGCATCTCATCACATTTGATGGCAGTTATGAGCTGTACCTGTATGTGTAAACATGCACACATATTTACAAGCTACAAGATAGATATTGAAACTGGATAACACATGGGTACTTCTAGAGTCTTATTATCTTCATAGGTTATTCCATGACAGTTGGCAGTTTAGTTATTTGTTTGTTCAAAGTCCAATAAATTATATGATTTCTATATCTTAACAAACTTTACTATAAAAGTGTAGAAACTCTATTGAGTTTGATGGGATACAATATTTTATTAGAACAGATAGGTAGTTTAAAAGCTTCACAATAAAGTAGGTTATCAATAGAGTGTGCAAAATTGAGGTGGTAGACAAATGATCTGGTAGACTCGAAGTTAAGGAGTGGCAGCACTGGGGTGGTATGCAAAATTGACTTAGAGAAGGCTTACGATCATGTAAACTGGAGGTTTCTTAACTTGGTGTTGCAGAAAATGAACTTTGGCCAGAAATGGAGGAATTGGGTCAGAGTGTGCATATCCACTGCTAAGTTTTCTGTACTTGTAAATGGGTCATCTTCTGGTTTCTTTAGAAGTTCGAGGGGTCTTTGATAGGGAGGCCCCCTTTGTCCATTGCTGTTTATCTGTGTGGTGGAGGCTTTAGCTAGATTAGCTAAAAGAGCTGCGGCTGAAGGCTGTGTGGAAGGTTTTAGAGTGGCAGAGGAAGGAACTGTGGTCCCTTTACTACAGTATGCAGATGATACTTTATTCTTTGTTCAGGCAGAAAAGGACCAGTTAAGTAATCTTCGGATGATTCTGGTTTGGTTCGAGGTGATCTCTGGATTACAGGTGAATTTTCAGAAAAGTGAAATTATCCCAGTTGGGGAGGTCAATAATATCCAGGATCTGGCTGCGGAGCTTGGGTGTAAAGTGGGAAAACTCCCTTTCAGGTTCCTGGGTCTTCCAATTGGAGCAAACTGTCACTCCAAATCCATTTGGGACCCGGCGATTGAAAGGATAGAGAAGAAGCTAGGGGGTTGGAAGTCCAGGTATTTGTCTAAGGGAGCTAAGATTACTCTGCTGAAAAGTGTCCTAGCAAATCTACCTATCCACTTTTTATCTCTGTTTCCAATCCCAACACAGGTGGCTGAAAGGATGGAAAAGCTAGAAAGGAAGTTCTTATGGTGTGGGAAGGATGGTGAACAAAAGATCCATCAGGTTAAGTGGGATTCCATATGCAAACCTGTCTCGGCAGGGGGTTTAGGAGTAAGAAATTTTAGGCAGGTAAATACTGCTCTCCTAGGTAGATGGTGGTGGCTCTTTAATTCTAGCCCCCAAGCTCTCTGGAGGCGGATAATTGCGGAAAAGTTTGGAACTAGAAACTATGGATGGGATCCTGGACCTGCACCCTCGCCTGCTGGATGCTCAGTTTGGAAAGGAATTGAGAAGGTTTATCCTCTTTTCATCCAAGGGATTAGGCTAAATTTAGGGGATGGCAAGAGGATTAGTTTCTGGCGAGACACCTGGTGCAATGGTGTCCCCCTAATGGAGACCGTCCTGTCGTTATTCCTTTTAGCAGAAGACAGGAATGTGGTGGTGGCAGATCAGTTTGAGCGGCGGGGAAATACAGGATACTGGTGTCCAAAATTTAGGAGGCATCTCAATGATTTGGAATTCTCTGATCTGTTAGAGCTGCTACAAGCGATTCAGGAATATCAACTGAACCCAAATCAGCAAGATACCAGAATTTGGAAATGGACTAAGGATGGGATTTTCTCAGTGAAGTCATTTTATTCAAATCTGAGTGCTGGTTTGGCTCAGGCTTTTCCTTGGAAAGAGATTTGGCTTCCTCACATTCCTACTAAAGTCTCCTTCTTGGTCTGGACTGCAGTGCATGGTAAATGTCTCTCCAAGGAGCAGTTAATCAGGAGAGGTCTGGTGCTGCCCTCCACAAGTTGTGTGATGTGCAATGGGGAAGTTGAATCAGTGGATCACCTATTTATTCATTGTGAGGTTGCCCATCAGCTGCTCTGTCATTTCTGCTCCCTGCTAAATGTGAGGTGGTGCTGCCCCAAGTCTTTAGCTGAACTGCTTTTCTCTTGGAAGTTGACAGGCTTAAGTAACAGGGGTAAGGTATTATGGTGTATGATCCCTCATGTAGTATGTTGGGTCCTGTGGAAAGAAAGAAATAGTAGGATTTTTGAAGGTTAAAGGTGCTCCTTAGATGAGTTGGTGGTCCGGGCATTGGCTACTTTACATTCCTGGCTGTCAGCCAAGGACTCGTTTAAGCATATCCCCCACCATCAATACTTTGATTTGGATTTTTTGTTTACTTGATTTAGTTGGGGGTCTCTTGTATGTATTTGGGAGAGACTGGTTTTTTGGTAACTTTTTGTATAGGTTGGCTGTACATGGAGTTTTGTGGACCAAAGGCTGTAATATGTTACAGTTATACGCATTAATACAATTACCTTTTTCTCAAAAAAAAAATGATATATCCAAATCTTCATTTTGTTGATTTTTGAGAACGAGAAGTTGTGTTCATGTTTCTTGTGTCATGGTGCAAAGTGTTGTTTCACTTGTCTGTGTCTGGGCATTTAATTGGCAAGGTTAAAATCACTTCTTGAAGGATTTCCATTACCTTAAAAATAGTTGATGAAGGTTCTAAGCACTGTAAGATTTACTCAAATCATACTTGAATTACAATTTTGAAGCTCTTGGATATGTAATTGAATACGAATGTTGGCAGGAATAAAAATTTAAGTCAAACATGAATACAGCAGAAGAAACTTTGAGGCTGGGTTCAAGGTAGTTTCATCATGTGATAAAATAGAGGAGAGTTGATTGAGGTGGGTTTATCATTTTCACAATCGTCATTACCTAGGTGTGTGGTATAGGTGCTAGGTGTCTTGGTGTACAGTACACGAACATCACAGCATGATGAAATTTCATATAAAACTATATAAAATCATAAGTAATTGAAAATCTTATTTTAAATAGAATTTACATGCCAAAAAAGAGAGTTATTTTATTTAACAGGTATAATAACTTATAACACACCTTTTTGTTCCCAATTCAAAAGTGTAATTGAAATAATGAAATAGATTAAAGATGGAAAGGGGGAAAGAGAAAGATAAAACTTAAAAAATTAAAGAACTTGTAATGAACATAAGAGGGAGAGAGAGAGAGCTATCCAAATAATAATTAGTGTTTTAAAAGGTGTGGGAGGCATCCTCCAGGCAAGGCGCTCCCAAAACACTCTGGGGCGTATGCCAGAGGCGCTGACACCTCTGAGGCGTACGCCTCTTGCACTTTTTTCATGAGGCATGCTAGAGGCATACGCCTCATGCGCCTCATGCACATCTGATATAAAAGACAGAAAGAAAAAGAAAAAAGAAAAAAAGGAAAGGAAAGGAAAGGAAAAGAAAGGGAAGGGAAAGAAAAAGAAAGAGAAGAAAAAAAGAGAAAAGGAAAGAAAAGAAAAGGAAAGGGAAGGGAAGAAAAGATAAGGGAAGGGAAGAAAAGATAAGTGGAAAGAAAGTGGTTTGCATCTTTATTCTTCTTAGTATAAAAGATTTTTATTAAAAATAAAGAAAAAATGAGATCCCCCTTCCTCTTCATCCTCCTCCTAATCCCCCTCCTCTTAAGGAGGTTTATGCCTCCTTGTGTTCGGGAGGCTTACACCTCTTGCGTTCTGAACTACGCCTCACACCTCTAGGTAGTGGAACGCCTTGCGTCACACCTCCGCATTTTAAAACATTGATAATAATATTGGGAATAAAGAGAAATGAATAGTGAAAAATAGGCATCAGAAAAGGAGGAAGACAGGGGGATGACTAGCCAAAAGGACAATGAATAAATTAAGAAAGAAAGATGGGAATGCAGAAGAGTGTCTTGTTCACATTCTTGCCTACTACTGTTTTGACCAAGGTGAGCTTGAATCACATTTAATAGTGTATGTTATTGAAAGAGAACACAAACAAGAATAAAAAATTGGATTAAGTGGGCTTCATTTACAAAAGGCAATGAGAGAACCAGATAGAAACAATCAATGTTACCAGGATGTTTTAAAACTGTTGGGCCTATCTGTACTTTCTCTTGGACACTGCCTACACTCAACACTTGGCATGCCAAATGTCTTGGCATTTGGCCACTTGGGCAAGGTGTCATGAGAAGGGACGCCCAAAAAAGTTCCATCACTTTGATTTCTAAGTTTTTCTTTAATTTCTTGTTTATGTGGTTTAATATCTATGTACAGACTTGCCCATTGTGATGATTTCTAGTGCTTGTGGACAATCACTCCACAAGCCAAGGTAATATGATGGAGAAGAAAAAATGGGGTTCCTGGGTACTCCAACAGATGATTGGAGAAGCATTATCATTGTCATCAAAATTGAACTGCTCGTTCAAATGGGCACCTAGATCAGCTAATGCCTTAGCTCATGTCCTTGGATGAAACAGAGTAACCAGAGACCAACTTCCTTGGGGAACACCAGGACCGGAGATTGATGTAAATCCAACTAAGTGTAATCTTTAAACAATTGTGACACAGCCAAGGGCTGATTGTATTGCCCTTCCTATCTAGAGTTTGAGAACTTTTCTTTTATTCATTAATGAAATTCAAGGTTAATTATCAAACAAAAAAAGATGATGGAATCCTTTCTAAATAAAACCTTGCATAATATTTCAAACAGTTTCCTTTTTTTGTTATTTTTTTTTCTATTTTATTTTAGCTTAATGGGGCTACACAATGGGGGGTAGCCCATCTACCATGCCCTTAACACCCCCCCCCCCAACCCTGGTAGGAGCAGGATTTGATCCCAGGTCTCTGCTACAATGAGTCAGATATCCTACCAACTGAATTTCAAACAGAAGTTTTGTCTTGAGTTTTTTTTCCTACATTGATTCTGTGTTTTAATATGTATGGTTATGAAGTGATTTCTAATCCCAACACTTCATATTATGTGCTTACCTCTTCTAAGAAAGATAAATATAAATAGTAGAAAAGAGAATCAAGGTTCTGGAATCTTTGTGAATATGTTCTAGCAGAGTGCCAACCATTAATATATCTTGATCAATGTTTTAAAACGTAGAGGCGTGACGCGAGGCGTTTCACTACAGCATTACCTAGGGGCGTGAGGCGTAAGCCTCCTTAAGAGGATGGGGATGAGGAGGAGGGAGGAGGGGAAGGAGGAAGTTGAAGGAGGATCCCATTTTTCTTAATTTTTAATAAGAATCTGTTATATTAAAAAGAATGAAGATGGATAACACTAGATGAAAGGGGGGGGGGGTTCGGGGGCAGAGCATCCTGTCCACTTTCCTTCCCCTTCTCTTTCCGTCCCTTCCCTTTTCTCTTCTTTCTCTTCTTTCTTTTCTCCTTTCTCTTTTTTCTTTTCTCTCATTCTTTTTTTTTTTTTTTTTTTGTCTTTTTATATGAGGTGTGCATGAGGCACATGAGGCGTACACCTCAGAGGTGTCAACACCTCTGGCATACGCCTGATGACGTTTTTGGGGTGCCTCGCCTGGAGGCGCGCCTCCAGGTGTATGCCTCCCAAGCCTTTTAAAACACTGATCTTCATATCATTTTGGAGTATTATCAGAAAACTATCAGGAGTTCGTTGTGCTAAAAGCCTAAAACAAGTGTCAGAAGGGTTGGAACTTGTAGTTCTGAATTCTCTTGGTTACATAAGCAACCATGATAGGTGATAACAATGGTAAGGAGAGATAAACTTTAAGTTGAAGGCTTTAAAAAGACGCTAGGCAGGACAAAAAGGTTGTGAGTTGATCTAGTGGGCAAGGATTTCAAGACTCATGCATTAACAAAGATATGGACCTAATTAGATTGACAGAAACAGGCCACATTCAAATGACCCCAAATAGCTTGTATAAAGCTTATATTGGATGATAAGACACATACACAGATCTGCAGATCTGAGTTTGTATGATTATAATAATACGCCTGAAGTAGTCCTTTTGGGCTTTTAGATTCTTGAATTTTGTTCTCTTCTACCTACTACACATCTTTTTGTTTGCACATGCATGAATTACATGTTATATGTTGCCTGAATTCCTTTTTCTGGTTAATTATCTTTTTCAATTTCCAAGTTTATGGTGTGGCTTTCATGAAAATACTACCATTAGCAAATGAGCTTATTTCGTTTTTGTGCTACCAAGAAACAGTGACCATGAAACTGATGGATGATTGTGGATATCTATATGTAGTTTATATATCCTGGACGCATACTAAGGTTACGAGTTCATGGAACCAAGAGTGGTCTTACACAAGATACATCGTCAGAGGAGGTTTGTGTTGTTATTCCAGGCATAATTGCACGTTTTGATGGATCGGATATTCAGGTATGTCATGTTTATTGTCAGTTGTATTAAGAAATGCTCTGCTCATGGCTGTCAGTGCATAAGGAATTCAGGGGGGATAGACTATAACAGATGTTTTGTCAGGACTACATTGTTTTCTTATTTATATGTTGCAACACAAATCATATAGTCCCATATGAGTACATGTTCTATGATTGTTTCCCACTTTTTGATATTAATACGATACTTCAGCTTTTGAAAAAAAAAGAGTTTTACATTACAGTTTCTAATAGGCACATCAGGTAATTCAACATGTATTTTCAGAGGAAGAAAAATCCTTCAGTCTTACTCCCCCAAGCCCATAAAAAAGTTTGACCATGGTTTTATTCATTTTTCTGCTAGAATATCTTCTTGGTATTATTTAATAGTGAGCTTTGGGTAGCTATATGGACTTGTATAGCTAACATGGACTACATGCTTTTAGAGTTTGCTGCAACGCTGGTTTCAAGAAGCACACTCACAGTTTTGGGATCAGAAACCAAAAAAGAGTGAGACGGAGGGCATGAGGAATTCGTATGGAAGACTACCACTGCAGCTATGGAATGTTAACAAGTATGGATCATGTGTTGATGCAGCAATCACTGGGATAATGCCTCCTCCACTGATGGAACTTCAGGTGAAATAACTTTGCTTAATTGTCTCTGCATATGACATTGAAAAGATAAACTATGCTTATATGCTCAGCTCCTATTGACTACCAGAAGTATTATAACATGGTTGGATGGATTTCTGAAAATCCTGGGTTTTCTATATTTTGCTTTGTTATGGTCATCCTGTAGTTCATTATCTAGTGCAGTTGCTGGTAATTATTTTCAATGATTATAATGGAAATTTTCTGAAGTTATTCTGGTTTTGAATTCAGCTGGTTTTATTGTTGGGCAGTCAAGTCAACGTTACTACTGTGCAGTGACTATAGGAGTGGATGCAGTAATTTCAGCATGCAGGTAAGTGTCACGGCTATTTGCAATTTGCTACTTGTTCTTTTATTTTTTTCTCCTTTTGAAACAAACTGTTTTTAATCTTTACACTTCTTATTACCTCCCCAGCCCTGGTGGCAGTGGAATTTGATCCCAGATTTATGATAGAAACTTCCAGAGAACCTACCAACTGAGCCACCCTCAGTTGGTCTTATGTTCTTCTGTTATTGTCCTTCAATGTTAGGTTTTAACTTCCATTTTATTTCAATACAGGCTTTCTGAAGACAGAAACAGGTCTATAGTTGGAGCTATTCTGTCGAAGGTTGTGCCTGCTACATTTTCAACAATAGCTTCTTTCTCTAAAATGATTTGGCGGAGTGGGCAAACTTCAGCAACAAACTCTGAAGAGAAGCCTCAGCCATTTGCTAAAGGTGAATTCAGTTTATACATAGTTATTTGATCTTTTTTCTCTAACAACCAATAAACTAGTTATCCATGAGATGCATATTTGAGAGGAAGTGCAATCTTTGACTTAAGTTGACTGACAAATGCCATTTGCAAATGCTGCCTCTTTATTCTTTTTTAGATAGATGCTGCCCCTACATTTTATAATCTTGTTTCAGTACTGCATGATTTTGTCATTTAGAGATTGTTTCCTGATGTTTTAAATTTTGAACCTAATGTCTCTGTGATATTAATTAGGATTTTGATAGGTGACAGCTATTTTTCATGGGTTGGTTCTACCCAACCAACATAACTGAATTGAGCTGGTTATATCGGTTCTGGTTCTGATTTTGTCTTGATTAATAATTGGGTCAGTTCTGGTTCTTGTTTGTTCTGAGACAATTATTTTGTTAATAATATGAAAAGGCTTCGTAGCTTTCCTGTAATGTTTTTCATATTTTATGTCTAAAAGGGTAGATTTGATAGATAATTGTGGTTAAAAACATTAATTTATTTACATATAAATAATTTACTAATTTACTGTCATTTTTATTAAGGTTATTATAAAAAGTCAAGTTTCAAGTTGTGATTTACAATTTTACATAATAATTGGTTCTAATCAGGTCAGACCTCATTATCCTGATTAATTATCAGGATGGTTCTGGGTCTGTGGTTTTGTCCCGATTAATAATTGGTTCAGTATGTCTTTATATAGAGCTCCAGCGACTGTGTTAAATTCCCTTGAGAAGTTGAGAAGAGATTTCCTTTGGGATGGAATAGAGGAGAGGAAATTTCATCTTGTGGCTTGGACAGAAATTATGTAAACCTAAGCATGCTGGAGGAGTGGGGATTAGGCCACTTAAACAAGTTAATACTGCTCTTCTCGCAAAGTGTTGGAAGTTTGCTAATGAAGAGAATATGCTGTGGAGGAACTTAATTGAAGTGAAATATGGGGAGGTGGGTTTTGGTTGGGAATCAGGTGAACCCACTGGTTCTTATGGAACAAGTCTTTGGGAAGGAGAGACTGAGAACTAAGAATATATTTTTTTGAACTATATTTCCTTCAAGCTGGATCTTGGTGATAGAATTTCATTCTGGAAGCACAGGTGGTGCGGTGAGAGACCACTTGTGTGGCCTATCCTGTGATCTTTGCCCTTGCCCAGGATAGGGAGGCTAGGACAAGGAGGCTTGGATGTGTGACTGTTTTGAGGTAAAATGATCTCTGTGTCTGGATTCCTCGCCTCAGAAGGAATGCCAATGATTGGGACCTGGGTGAGCTGGCTTCTCTTCTTCACTCTCTGGAACAGGTGAAACCTCAGCCTTCTAGAAGTGATGCTATGTGTTGGGTTGCTGAGAAATCTGGTAAGTTTGCAGTCAATTCTTTGCTGAATCTTTTGGCAGTTGAGGAGGGTCATTCCCCTCCTTGGGTTTGGACTTGGAAGATAAGGAAACCATCAAAAGTGGTTTTCTTTGTTTGGGATGCAATTAAAGGAAGGATTCCCACTTAGAAGGAGAGGAATGATCATTGTAAATCATTACTTCTTATGTGGAAGAGATGAGGAGAACGTTCAGCACACTCTTCTCCATTCTGTTTTCTCTGCCAGTTTGTGGGCTCATGCTTTGAAGCTGTTTAGGGTGAGCTGGGTTATCCCTCCGGATATTGGGGTTCTGTTTTCCTCTTGGAGAGTGAAGGCCTTTTCTAAAAAGGGCAAGCTGTTGTGGAACCTTGCCCCTTTGGCAATCTACTGGTGCATTTGGAAAGAAAGGAATTGGTGCTTCTTTGAGAATCTTTCTTCTCCTGCCAAAAGGTGTGTGCAAAGTTCAAAAGAACCTTGTTCAGTTGGGCGTCTGTTAGTAATCTTTATCAGGGTGTGAGTTTTAGGCAAGTCTGTGATCAGTGGGAGGGTCTTCTGTGGCTTAATGACACTATGAGTTAATTTTTTTTTGTAGTTTTTTCTTCTTCTTGTAGTTGGTGAGCATAGTTATCAAGTAGGTGATTCTGGGCAGCACTGGAGTGCCTAGTCACCTAGTGGCCTAGGTGACGCCTACGCAATATGAATTTTATAATATATATAAAGAACTAACTTTTGGCTAGTTCCCTAGTTTTTTATACACCATTCAGCATGTATATTAATGGAAAAAATTAGCAGTTCTCTTTATTAAGAACATTAAATTTCCTTTAGAAATGTGACAAATCATCACATCTAAAAGATAAAAATCTTTTGCATATATTAATTTCATTATTTTAAAAAATAATACTACTATAGTAAATATTTAATAGAGCAATTTCATATCAATTGGCGGACAAAGAAGGTTATTAACTTTAATAGTAAAACATTAAAACAAAGTATATATATATATATATTATAATAAAATGTATTAACACACATATTAATAAGATGCAGCAATATAAATGATATATTAAGGCACCTGCCTTTTCATTTTTTTCACCTTGAAGGGCGCCTAGTTGCTATAAGTAAAGGTGTTTGGGCGAGGCGCCCAGCCAAGGGTGCCTAGTTTGCCTAGTTAATGCCTTAAGTATACTGGTGAGGAATCTCTCCCTCTCCAGCATTCCCTCTCTTTGCTTAATGAAAACATCATCACTTTTCAAAAAAAAAAAAAAAAACTGTTACAGGCTGTCCCAAGCAAGACCCAGCCCGTTGACAGCCCCATCATCATTATCATCAAATGGGTGTTGCCACTTGATATGCCCAATGTGTAGGAATGCTTTGGAGGAGGTGTAATACCATGAGAGTTGTGTTAGGTGCTCCCTTATTGAGCTTTTGGATGGAAATGAATTTAAGCATTTTATACAAACACATTCATTAAGTTGGTTGTTGAGTAGTTAGCATGGGAAGAGCTTATTGGATTATCATCATGGATGGCTTTAGACAGATATCGATAGACATGTTCATCAGGAAATGGTTTCAGATTTCTTGATTTGTCCTTTTGTTACCATCAGAAAGGCTTGCTGGATTACATCCATGGATGACATTAGGGGGATATCCATGGAACTGTTCATCAGGTACTGGTATCAGATTTGTGGATTTATCCCTTCACCATGACATTGGCTGGTGCTTAACTTTAACATCTAGTACAAAAACTGATCTTGTACAGAGGAAACCAACATTACATTTTAAAAAAGCATATTGCATCTTCCAAATTTCATTACAGATATTGTTACCTAACTCTTGTAGTGGTTGCCACTGATGTAGCATGTGAAATGGCAAGTGTCAAGAGGAATGAAAACTTTCTCTCAAAAGCATTCTAAAGAGAGGAAGGAAAAAACAGAAGCACTAAAGAGCGTGTCTCTCCCTCTACAAACTATGGTCAATCTCAATTTAATGGCTGTTTTCTTTCTTTTATTTTTTTTTCCTTTTTGATGTAATGGGGGGGGGGGAGCTAACAGGCATGCTTTTAAATATGGTGAAATTTCATGAAACTTTGGTTTCATTTATGGTAACAGAAGCACATTCGTGAAATATTTCAGGTTTACTTATTTTGTCAGATTCTTTCTTTAATTTTAGGATTTCATTATATATTTCATCCTTTTCTTGTAAAACCTATAAAAATAAATAATTTCTGTAGATGAAATACTATAAAATTAACAAAATAAAAGATTATAGCATTGACATCTAGAAAGAATATGTTGTTCCAATAGCGGTACACTAAGGAGTGAATTTTATTAGGTTACCACCTTCCCAGTGGCATATAAGTTGGTTTTTATTTGAATTAAGTTACAGGGTTAAATTATGAATGATAATATGTAAATATGGTCTTTGTGATGACAAATCACTGAAATAAATTGTCCTTGGTGGCTTGGTGCAGTCCACTTTGGTGATTATTTTATGCTTGCAATATTCTTTGACCTGTTCTGTGCTCATAGTGACATAGATTGTGGCTTAAATGCTAATATTCTCATTTTTCTGAATTTATTTTTATGGTCATGAATTTGTGGCAGCATCTCCCTTAACTTGCTTGAAAGATCGGCCAAGAAAGGGAGAGAAACTCACCCTTTCACCTAGTGGTACTTTGGCTGCTATTACAGATTCTCTTGGTCGTATTTTGCTACTAGACACTCAGGCACTTGTGGTTGTGCGACTTTGGAAGGTTTGTACTCAGACCAATTTCATTGACCTCATGCACTAAAAGTATTTTCATCTTCACACACACACATGTATATGTTTGCTAACCATTGAACTTCCTTTCTTCATCAGGGGTATCGTGATGCTTGCTGCCTTTTCACAGAGATGCTAATTAATAGAGACACAACATCGAAGTCAACTTCTGCATATCATGAACACTCAAAAAGTGACTACTGCCTCTGCCTAGCTATTCATGCACCTCGGAAAGGAATAGTTGAGGTGCAATTTTCTAACACCGGTGTTTTTTTCTAGTTTGTTGTGGTTCTTTATTTATTTTATTTTCTTCATTAACTCCACTGGAAGGTAAACCTGTAAGGAAATTCTAAGATGTGGAATAAGCCATTTTCCTTTTGCTGGAAATCATAACATCCTCTTTTTTTTTGGAGAAAGGGTCATTATGGTGCATTGTATTGTTTGTTAAAAAGAAGGATATACATTGATGCACATGTATGGATGGGAGCCCCAGTATAAAGACTAGTTGGAAGTGCACCGCTACTATACAAATAGGCCTTTGCAATCCCTGATCTGGCTAGATCATCTGTCCTTTGGTTCATCTCTAGGAATCAATTTAATCTGGATCCCTATGCCTTCCAAGGACTCCTTAATCTTATCCAGATGTGTCTGAGATGCCACGGGTCTTGGGTGCACCTTTGTTTATCAATGTCTTAGAAGCCATGTTCCCTTAAATAAACATGAAAACTTGTTAATTTATCAATCTACACACTCATGTAGGTCTTCTGATGTAGAAGCCATTTTATCTGGAAAAAAAAAGCAAGGACTAGATAAGAATTCAAGAAAGTAGAAGTTGAATGACAGTTGAGAGAATAAGAAAGCGAAGAAGGTATGTTAGAGGGCTAATATGCCTTCTCTTGAGCAAGGTTTGGAGTTATCTTGTATCAAGCCTTTGACTGAGTTAGCACCACTAAAAATAATTGGAAGAGTTGTATCTCTAGGTTTTATGGGTTCATCATACAAGAGATGAAAAGAAAATCCTCATTCAGAACTTGTATATTCTTATTTTATCTTATGGAATGGGACATTGCTTGGTAAAATGGTAAAATTTGGGCCAATAAGCGTGAGAATGTTGGTTTGAGTCTGAGATTAACCATTATGTGCAAAATTGCCAAAGGTTATGTTCATATCCAGTCTACCCCTGCCAAAGACCTTGCTTGGTAAAATGGTAAAATTTGGGCCAATAAGCGTGAGAATGTTGGTTTGAGTCTGAGATTAACCGTTATGTGCAAAATTGCCAAAGGTTATGTTCATATCCAGTCTACCCCTCCCAAAGACCTTATACAGTTGGGACCATCATTGGGTAAGGGCCCTATTCTTATTTCAACTTATGGACCTTATAGCTATAAATTGTTTTGATTATTGTGCAGATTTTTTACATCATACCCATGCAGGGATTCAAAGCACAGAAAACCCAACAAGAATAATTTCAGAAATAACCCAAACAAAAGGATTCTTGTCTCAACCTTTTCATCATGCCTCATTTGTGTGATTTTGATCCATTTGTAGGTAGTTAAAATGACATTCTGGTAACTTCATTCCATATATATATCCTTCATACTTCCATACAGAATTCTTCCTTGCTGAGTACTTATCTCATTTGCTTGTGTCATCCACCTTCACCAAGATCACCTCATGGTTAGCCTAGTCCAAATGTTTCTAGCACCATCTTTGATACACTATATTTCCTATGCATTCACTAATGCTATGTTTGGTTTGAAGGAAAAAGTAGGGAAAAGAAAGGAAAGTTAGGGAAACCTTCACAAATCTTGTATAGGTTTCCCTAACTTTCCTTTTTTTCCCTACCTTTTCCTTCAAACCAAACATAGCCTAATGTTTTCTTACCTAATGTACATTCCTAGTTTGCTTTCTGAACTTCGTTCTATGTATCCTTGTCTTTCTTGTATAACCATGAATATTTGTTTAGTCTTAAACTCTTAATATGGTGTTTTTGCAGGTTTGGCAGATGCGAAATGGACCTCGACTTTTAGCCTTTCAATGTGCTAAAGGCAGTAAAATCCTCCAGCCCACCCATAGGTTTGGATCATCATTATCATCTCCATCATCATATGTTCCTCTTGAAGTTTTTTTGCTGAATGGAGACTCGGGACAATTATCAGTTCTGAATCGACATCTAAATTGAGAAAAATAATATTCTTTACCATAATTTCAGTTCAGAATTCAATGCTTCTTCCCTTTTCCAATGTAATTTCCTTCTGTGCTTGGTATTTGGCTGTCTATAGCTTCTTGGGTGTACCATAAATTTGATAATTGCTAATTTTCAGTTTAACCATATTTGTGTCAGTGTCCTTTCTGGACGTTGGATGGCCTCAGACTTGTGTCCTTTAATTTGCACTTTAAAATTATCTCAAAACATGATAAACACCAGCTTAGCAATTTCTATTTGGGGACTCAACTAAGGCAGAACTATGGTCAACCTCATGGGATAAGACAGGCCAAAGCCATGAATATCAGAAATCTGATAATTGAAGGGAACTCCAAAGTAAAAGTTTTTTTTTTTTTTGCAAAAGAAGAAAGTAACCACAAAAAACATTATGGATACATCTGGTGCCCCCTTATACAATGATTTATCGAGCTGGAAATATACGTAGGGGGATTATCAAAAAAAAAAAGCAAAACAAAAGATCGTGATTTACATGAGCTGCTGTTACTACATTCCTTACATACACTAAATACATATTATCAAAAACAGACAGCGGCATTTTGATATGTTCGATTGGAGCTTTTTCATGCCACATGATGTTTCTGGAGGTTCCTTTAACTTTGAGCAATACCTCTTTTGAGTGAGAACAAAAAAGCTTGTTTGGTTCCCAAGGAGATCAGTTTCCTCATGCCTCTGATGAATGCCCATGCTTTATCTGCTGCGGGAGACTTTCCAATTTATACAATTTCTCGAGCTTTCACATTCTGATCTGTTGAAGGTTCTGTATGCTGACTTGACCGAGAAACCCCTTCCTTTGTACCTTTCCACAATATCAAGTCTTCTGTATTCTCTGTGTGGAGGGGTATACTTAAGATGGCATTTATCGAGCTTTCTTCAAAAAGCTCATGTAACCGGCCTAGGTTCCAGTTCCCATCTTTTGCAATTAAATCCTTTTTTTACTTGCATTTCCTCCAGAGCTGCAGTAATATGAACCTCTGGCTTTAATCGTGGTAGATTATTTATAGTATGAGGGACCCAAGGTTCTTTAAGAGCAAAAATTTTGCTACTCTTTCCCACTTTCCAACACAACATTTTTCGGAGATCTTTTCGCAAAGTTAAGACACATTTCCGCCACTAGGAGATAGGAGTCATTTACTTTTTCTTACAGTCAAAGAAACTTTTCCCCTTCAAATATTTTCCTTTGATTACTTGAACCCATAATTCCTTATTTCCTGTTAAAACTCTCCAAATTTATTTCGAAAACATGGCCTTGTTCATCTTCTCTAATAACCGAAGCCCCAGTCCTCCCTCATTTTTCATCTTGCAAATTTTTTTCCCACACTATATTGTGTCCAAACCCTTCTTCCTGTCTCCTTTCGGCCAAAATTTCTGAGGAGTGGGTCAACTTCTCTCAGGAGGAACCCACTTATGAAATGTTTTTTAAGAGAAGTTAATGAATGGGTGCCACTTGTCTGATGAATAGGGAGGCTTTAAATGTGAAGGTATGTTTTAAAGTTTTTTTTAGGTGGTGAGTGGAATTCAAGGTTTTTAAAACTGAACTGGACAAGGAACTGGTTAGGGGTCCAGTTTCAGAGTTGAACGGTCTGACTATTTGAATTGAACGGATGGCCCGTTCTGAGAAAAAAATTAAAAAAAAAATAAAAAACGGCCAAAACCGTTGGATGGAACTGGTCACCTAACTGGTTCCCGGTTTTTCCAGTTTGACCGTCCGATCTAGTCTAGTTTTGAAAACCATGGTGGAATTAACCACCTTAACTCTTTGTGAGGAGTGGACAAATGGGAAGAACCCACTTTTAAGATACTATTTGCTGAAAATTTAGGAAGCCAAAGTAGGGTCTCTAGTCTGGTCATATTATTTTAATATATATACTAGTGGGGGCCGTGTGATGCACGGGATGGGGCACCCCTCCTTGTCCCTTGCCCCTATAACTCAAGACACTCTACTCTATTCCTACCCCGACCCTAGTGGTAGGGTGGGTTCAGGGCGAGGCACCCATTCCCTATCGGGGATGGGGAATCCCTAAATTTTCCCCATAGCCTGTTGAACACCCATCACGTTCGGTTAATCCAAATTCCCTCGTCTCTGCCACGTCCCCATTTAAGATTTGAGAAAACTTGCCCCGTTCAGGGTGGGGCAGGGTAGGGCCACAGTTCTACAAGTAAAATTTCCATCCCTACAATTCTAATAATTTTCTATAACTAATTAACAAACAATAAATTATAATATTTTATAATAATTTCTAAAAAGTATTAAAATTGCTATTGATTAGTAATATCGTATAGTAAATTAATTATTTACAATAAAAATAAATTAATGTAAATTATTTACTTTGCCTAAGTTATTTATTAGTCAAAGTAAATGTAATTATGATAAATTAAATTATTTTTAATCAAAAGTAAACCATTTTTGTTAATTAATGTATAACTAGGTATGGTCGAAGTCAACTATGTGGTCTAGATCAGTGTATATAAACTTAATAATTTTCCTAAATTATTTAATAATTATTTATTGAAATAATAATAATAATAACAATAATAATAATAATAATAATAATAATAATAATAATCATAATAATAATGAATTGTTATTTAAATAATTATGGAACAATTTCTGATAGATTAATTTCCTAAATTATTTAATAATTATTTATTGAAATAATAATAATAATAATAATAATAATAATAATAATGAATTTTTAGTTAAATAATTATGAAACAATTTCTAATAGATTAATTTCCTAATTTAATTTTCCTAAACTTTTAATAATTATTTAGTTGAATAATAATGAATTATTATTTAAAAATAAATATGGATTATTAGTTAAATAATTTCCCTAAATTATTTGATTATTGTTAACTATAATTATTGATTTTATAGAAATTAGTAAATTATGATATTTATTAATATCTTATATCAATAAATTATTGTTGTGAAAATTTAATGAAAATTTATTAAATTATAATGCTTAATGTAAGTTACGCTAAATGTTGAAATTTTGAACATTTATTAATAACCAAAAATTATTAAATAATGGATTGCTTATTAATATTTGGTAGATTATTAAATTATTTAATATTTTTTAAATAATGGATTTTTTTCTAAAATAACTATTTTATAATTTTTGGTATAATATTTTCTAGAAATTTTAATAATACAAAAATAACAATAATTAATTTCAACTAGGGTTGTTCATCAAACTGATGAAACCAACCAACCTGATCAACTCGATCCGAGTTGGTCGGTTTTCTAGTATTTTCGGTTGGCTTTGGCTTAATAATTTGCCAACCTGACTAGGTTGGATTAGTTTTACTTTGGCCATTTGTAAACTAACCACAATCGAACGACCTGACCATAGATATATATTATTTTTTATTTTAAATACAAATCTTTTAATATGGGAAAGTGGGAAAATCCCCATATTTCTTAGTCTAAAATATTTTATATCATAAATTGAATTTTTAAGCTTATTTTTTAACAATGCCATAGTAATTTTTTAATTTAAATTTAATTTTTTACATATAAATCTGTTGAACCGACTAGCCAAACAAAAAATCAACCCAAATCAATACAACCTGAGTGGGCTAGTTTTCACAAATGGTTAGCTGATTTCGGGTGACCAACTCCCCAACCTGACTAGGTTGATTTAGTTGGCCAAACAACCTACAATCGAATCAAATCAACCGGTGAACACTCTTAATTTCAGCTAAATCAACTGGTGAACACTTCTAATCTCCAATAACTATAAAAAATTTATAGCAAAAATACACTATTTTTGAAAATTTATTGATAATGAAAATACAATAAATACAATAATTACAAAAATACAATAAATACTAAAAAATATATTATATTAGCCAATAAATAGTATAATCTCAAATAATAGTTTATCTCTAATAAATATTAATTGATAGATTATAACAAAAATACAATAAGTAAAATAAATTAAACTTAAAAATTAAATAATAATAGCTTAATCTCCAATAATTATTGAAAATTTTATGTTAAATAAAAAACAAAAATAATTTTATACATAATTATTGAAAATATATTTATCACAAAAAACAAAAAATAATTACAGAAATACAATAAATATTAATTTTAGTTAGGGGTGTAAATGGTATTTGAGTATCTGATTTCAAATTCGATATCCGATGTAAACGAACCGAATTCAGATTATTCGATTAATTTAATGGTCGAATTTGAATTAAGTTTTAATATCGATTAATTTATCGAATCAAATTCAAATATAGGTTGATTCAATTTGATAAATATTCGAATTCAATTAAATATAAATATAATATATATCATAATATAAAATATATATAAATATATTGTAATATAAGATTTCGTGTCTTATACATTTAATACTCTTACACCTTTTCAGAAAACTGACAAAAACCAATAAATGATGCAACAGTCAATTGACTTTTTATATTATTAGTTTTTTCATCGAGACATGCATAATCCCTCTGTCTTCATTGAGCCTCTCCCCACAACCCTCTTACTTTCACAAGACTCTTCTTCTCCCCTTCTCCTAACCCACAACTCTTTCACTTTTACAAAGTTTTCTTCTCCTCATCTTCTAACCTGCAACTATGTTTCTCCCCATCTCCGTCTCATCTCCCTCTCCCCTAGTCGTGGTCGTGTTATCATTCTTCGCTTTACTATTTTAAACTTGCAATCAGAGATTCAGAGGTAGAAGTAAAAAAAGGAAAGAGCATCGGGTTTCATCGAAGACAAATGAGCTTCATTGCATTCTTCTAACTTCTTCCATTCAAACCTCAGCTTTCTCTATTACTTCTTTATATCTCTTTTCTATTTTTAGAATTTTCAGGTGTTTTTTGCTATTATTTTCTTCTTATTCTATTCTTTTGAGGCTTTTTCTTTCTTGTTCACAGGCCACAGCAAAGGGTTTCTTCTTGTGTAATCTAATTTCTAGATTTAGGATTTTTAATATTTATAGAATCAGCTGAATTCAAATCGATTCGAATATTCAATATTTTAATCAAAAACAAATTCAGTTGGAATTTCTGAATATCTGACGGATTTCGAATCGAATTCGAATTAGTTATTTTGTAATTGGAATCGAATTCGAATATGGCCTAATTCGATTCAAATTTGCTCTATTTACAAGCCTAATTTTAGTATGTATAATTATATAATAAATATGGATTAAGATTTTAAAACTATTAATAATAAATATTAATTTTCTTGAGTTATTTTCTAGAATTATTAATTGATAAAGCAAAATTAGTTATTTACAATAATATTTAGTTACTTAAATTATATCATTATTTAAATTTTAAAATATTAATTATTTATTGTATTTAATGATCTATAAAATCATAATCTATACTATGATTAGATAATTTCATTATTAAATTTCAACATTATATATATAATTATTTTTCTACTTTTAAGAATTTTTTAAATTTATTACATAATTTCGTTATTTTTACTGTTTAAAATCTAGTTATGTTAAATAATTCATTATTTAAAATATTTAGTTATTTAAATATTTAAATAATATGTAAAAGTTTTAAAATTTTTTGTTATTTGAATTTTATTTATTTTAAAGCTATTACATGATATTAAATATTTTTTTATATAATTGTTTAGCTATTTTTAATATTTTGTTGTTTAAGATATTTAGTTATTGAAATATTTAAGTAATATCATATTTTTAGTGTTAATTTTTTATTATTTTATAAAATTTAAATTGAATAATCCCAAAAATTGTAATTTATATTGTTAGTACATAATTTCATAATGAATTTTGTACAAATATATATTTTTTTTGTGTTTTTAATAAAAATTTAAAAGATATTATATAATTTCGTTAAATTATTTAAACAACTCTTAATTTTTTTAATTCAAACTTTCTTTAGATAGATATAGTTAAAAAGTAGGGGAGAGGGTAAATAGGATTTAAAGATAATTTAGGAGTAAAACGCTTTACTAAATTAGAGATAGTTTATGAGATAAATAGAAATTATAGATAACTTAGAAGATAAATAGGAATTAGAGATAATTTAGGATAAAGTGGGGGAGGTAGTTCAAGAGAAATTTAGGAGAGGAGATTATTTAGATTATTGGGAACACGTGTGTGTGTGGAGAGAGAAAGAGCATCTCATTGGTTGTTTCAAAAATGACATGAATTATGGAGAGGGGATAAAACATGCATTGAGCTAATTAAGGAGAGAATTAAGTTAGGTTGTTATAGAAAGTGGGAGACGTGAATTATGGGGAGAGAGAGAGAACCCAAGCGAAGGGAGAGAAATGAAGAGAGAGGGTATTGAGATGGCGAATTGGGAGTGGTGGGAAGGGAGAGAGGAGAGAGAGTCAAGGAGAATGCAAGGTTGGGGTAATGGATCAAGGAGAAGCAAGGTGACGTAGACTGTCTTGCTATATTTATATACTAGGTGGGGACCTGTGTGGTGCATAAGCTTTGTTAAAAGAACTTGAGGCAAAAGTAGTTAAGGGTGCACCTTGAGTAAGCCTAATTTGAGCTCAACTCAACTCAACCATAGATTTTGTATAGGTTGGGCTTGAATTTTCAACTTCAAGTTGGTCTTAGGCCAAAAAGCTCAAGCCTAACCTAAATTCAGGTTGGGCTTGGGTAGCCTGAGCCTAATTCAACCAATTTGAGAATGCCCAACATTTTGTGATATACGTATCTACATATTATTTATATATTTTAGCTAGAAATTGGGCTACAAAGCTCAACACGTCCCATCCCAAGCTGAACTCAAGATGTTGGGTTAAAGCTCGGGTTAGGCCTAGGTTGTAAGAGAAAAATTACTGGTAGCTTTCAATAATTACTGGTAATTTACTAATATATAACAAAAATAGAATAAAAATAATTACTAATAGTTTACTAACCCAAGCCTGAGTCTACCAACTTAGGCCCAACCTGAGCTTAACCTAACATCTTGGGCTATACTTGGGCTTGGGCGTATTGAGCTTTATAGCCCAATTTCCATGTAGAATAAAATTTTGATAATATGTAGATATGTATATCATAAAATGTTGGCATATTTTCAAATTGGGTTGGGACAAGCTTAAGTAGGGATGACAACTTTCTTTGTAAAACTGGGGCCCTGCCCCGAATTAGGCGGGTTTTCCCCAATCTTAAAACGGGGATGGGGTGGGGACGGAAAAATAATTTTACCTTGAACCGGTGGTAAATTATTAAAATATGCATCGGTTTAACATTAAATTCTAAAATATCTCTAAAATTTCCCCAAATTCCTAAAACCTTTAGGATCCAATAATTTAATGTTTAAAATACCCCTAAATTCCTATAATATAATTTCCAAAATACCTCAAATATGATGTATTTTTAGGTGTTGATTCAGGGTGGGGAAAATTCGGGGATTCCCCGTCCCCAATAAGGAGGAGGTGCCCCGCCCTAAACCTGCCCCACCATTGGGGACGGGACAAGGAATTTTAGCTATGGGGTGGGGACGGGAAAGGGGTGCCTCACTCTAAACCCGTCCTGTTGCCATTCCTGAGCGTAAGTTGCTTGAGGCCTCAACCCAAACCCAACATGAGTTTAGGTTAGCCTTAAGTTTTTTGGCCTAAACCTAGCTTGAAGTTCAAAAACTCAAGCCCAACTTGTGCAAAAGCTTGGGTTGAATTGGGTTGGACTCGAGTTAGGCCCACCCAACCCAAAATACACCCCTAGCTCCTTTTGCTTCAAATTCTTTTAATAAAACTTGTGAATTGTAAGGCCCTACTAATAATTAATAGCACCAATTTTAATTTATAGTTACCAATAGTAATACTTTATGGTACTTTTTAATTATTCACAAAAATAGTTAATAATTATTTTAAAATTTTATAATTAATAATTAAAGATTTATTAATCTATAATTATAGCTAATAATTATTAATTATGAATTAATAAATTTATAATTCTTAATTTATAAAAATATTACTATTATTAATAGTAATAATAGTTAATTTAATAATCAATTTATTTATTCATAAAACAATTATTAATTTTTAAATCTTAATATTAATAAAATAATTAATTATTGTTGTAATTAATTAATTTGGTAATATGTCACTAACTAATTAATCATGAATTATTATTATATCACTAATATTAATTAATAAAAATAGTAATATATTTTGGTATTAAATTTTTGAAATTTTTAATAAATCATGGATATAAATAATATATTTTAAGTGAATTTTGGTAATTTACAATTAATCCTAAAAAGAATTAATTAATTTTGGTAAACTATTAGTAAATTGTCAACAATATTAGTAACTAATCCCAAAATATTACTAAAATTAAAATGATCAATTATTAAAAATAGTAATATTGTTTGGGAATTTTTAATTAATCACAAAAATAATTAATTTATTTTAGTATGATTTATAATAAAATAAAATGAAATTATTAATGGTAAACAATAGGTAATATACCAATCAAACTGTACCCAAACCAATAAACCACATCAGTTTATTAAAGAGTACAAAAAAAGTTGGTTACTAGCAATATTTTAGGAATGAGGAGAGGTTTTAGGAATTAGGATTTTAGGAGAGTTTTAAGAATAATAAATTAGGAGTGTGGAGAGGTTTTAGGAGAGAGGGGATAAAGCGAGATTTTAGGAATGTTTTTATTAAGGAGACGTCTCGATAGGATAAGAATGCTCTTAGGAGAGAGAGAGAGAGAGAGAGAGAGAGAAAGGTTTTAGGTAAAATATATATTGAGCTAATTAGGAAATGGAGATAGAGGGTGCTGAGTTGGCTTAAGAGGTGTGGTGGGAAGGAGACCAGATCTACTCCTCATATAGGGCGCCTCACACCGACCTCACACTCACATCCTACCATGCATTGGGAACATCTCCCATACTTATAAGTTATTATTCATGGGAGATGTTCCCAATGCATGGTGGATGTGTCTGTGAGGTGCCCATGTGTGAAGAGCAGATCATGTTCTGGTGGGAAGGGGAGAGGAGAGAGAGTCAAGGAGAATGCATGGTTGGGGTAATGGAGCAAGGAGAGGCATGGTGACGCGGACCATCTATATAGCAAGATGGTTCGCGTCACCATGCCTCTCCTTGCTCCATTACCCCAATCCTGCATTCTCCTTAACTATATCCCATGCACGGGATGGGGCACTCCTTCCTATCCCTTGCCCTTGTAGTCAAGATGTTCTACCTCATCCTCGCCTCGTCTCCAGTGGTGGGGCGGTTTCGAGGGGAGGTACCCATTCCCTGTCAGAGATGGGGAATCCCCAAAATTTCCCCAACCTGAGGCAACCACCTAAAAATAATCTAATTTGTGGATATTTTACAAATATGATTATGGGAATTTGGGGGTATTTTAGGAATTGGATTATGACAATTTGGTGGTATTTTATAAATGGAATTATGGGATCTTAGGATTATAAGAATATGGGGAAAACTTAAAGATATTTTAAAAATCAATATTAAATCTACTCATATTTTACTAATTTACCATCGGGTTTGGGAATTACATCCCGTCCCTAATTTGGAGCAAAAATATTTTCTCCATCCCCACCTTGTCTCTTCATCATCCCTATTTGAAATTTGAGAAAACATGCCCTATTTAGGGTGAGGCAGGGTAGGGTCCTAGTTTTACAGGGAAAATTGTCTCTCCCTACAATTCTAATAATTTTCTATAACTAATTAACTAATAGTAAATTAAATAACAATAAATTATAATATTTTATAATAATTTCCAAAAATTATTGAAATTGTTGTTGATTAGAAAAAATGTATAGTAAATTAGTTATTTACAATAACAATAAATTAATGTAAATTATTTACTTTTTAAGCCTAAATTATTTACTATTAATCAATGTGATGTAATTTTAATAAATTTTGTGAAATAGCCTGACAGTTTTTTGTCTTGAGCTGATCGTAAACCGATCTATAACAAATGAACCGTTTTGAATAGACAATTAATTAAAAAAAAAGTGGGGTGCATTCTCTTTCATTTTCTACCTTAGTTCCCTACTCCAATTTCCAAGGTACCAAGCTTTATTTAATCAAGTGAGAGTTCCATACCATTTCAATCGATTGAGAGGAAGCTCCATAACTTATCTTCAATGTTATTCAATGACTGGGAGAAAAAACATTTGTGTACATCCATTGAAGAGAAAAGAAAGTTCGGCGACCACAAATGAAAGTATTAGGGTTTCTTGAAATTGTAAATAATGCTCAAACCCTCTTCATCGTTTATCATAATCTATAAGATTATTTTTGTTTTTTATAGTAGATCGAGGGTGATAGGGGTTTACTGGCCTGATGTACACCAGTTAATGTTTGCTTTGGATTTCTACTATGTTCTTTTTATTACTTGTTTATTCAATCTTAAACTTGAATATTTTCAATGCCCTAATAGATGGCGATTGAAACAAGAAAAAGAAATTTCCTTTTTGGAAATAGATTAGGAGTTATCTTTATTTCGTTTGCGTTTATTATATTTCAGTAGTTGCCAATCTAGCTATGGATTTTGTAGTGTTGTTTAGTTTCAAACACGTTGAAGCTTCTATCTTTTAATTTAGATTCTTATTTTAGTTACACTTGCATGCTGGACAAAGTTTGAAGTTTTTTATACAGTACTGTTTAATTTAGCAAGTTGATCAAAACTGGGTGCTGAGTTTAACCAAGCACATTTTGAAAGTCACTCTCTTTCAGAATGTGTTTCGATGAGAATGAAGGATTATGGTCAATGATAAAAAGAACCCTAGAATCATATATAATTTAAGATGTTTGATTCAATTGAAGATTTGCTTACACTATTTACAGTGGAAAATAGAAAAAAAATACAGTTTTGGTATTTCATCTTCTGTGAATTCATTGAAAACCTCAAATTAGCTAAAAAACAAAAAAGTCTAAAGTTACAATATATAGTACGGCTAAATCACGACTTCTTTTATACTTAGAAATGAAATTTTCATTAAATGGAAAAAAAGAATTATAACTTCAATTAGAGAGCTTTCACCCACACCATACAACACTACGAAGTACAAACATGCCTAAAATGATTTTACGAAGAGCCTTAACTACTTTATTGCACCAAGGTCAATAAAAGCAAGAATTATTTTCCAAAGCCATGTTGTTTGGTTCAAATTATGTTTATGCTTTTAGTCGGCATTTCTTTTAATAATGATCCACTCATCATTGGTTCACCTTTTGAAGTAAAAAAAAAAAAAAGCATGTAAATACTCATTTTAAGGTATTACAAAGTTATTTCCCATGTATATTATCTCATGCAAAAAATGATTTTACAGAGAGCCTTAGCTAATTTAATGCAACTACGTCAATAACAAGGATTGTTTTGCAAATAACCATATTTCATGCATTTGCTCTTTCTTTTCTTCTAATAATGATCCATTCATCGTTGGAGTTAGCAGAATCTCAGGTAACCAATGTCAAATCACAAAACAAGATTACTATCATACAATAACACAATCATCATCTGGTCATCCTGCCAGATAGTCACGATCAGAGCCAGGTTGAAAACTGAAGCTGTAATTGGTGGTCATTGGGCAAAGTCAGGAGGATATGGGAACGGTTCCTGTATGAACCTAAGCTAGAACTTGGAAGTTGGAACTAAAATTAAGAATAACGACTAACTGATCAGGCCAGATTAAAAAATAAAACTGAAGCTATAACTGGATTGCTCACCAAAGCTAAGCTAGGAAAATAGTACTATACTGATACAGTGATCCATTCAGAAAAAAGAGGTCTGATCTTGAAGATTTTTGGACTCAAGGTGGTTCTAGTAGTTCTGTTGATTCCCAACCTAGCTTTAGACAGTAACCAATTTTAGTTCTAATTTCCAGTCTGGATTTGGCCAGTAATCAGTAACCAATTATAGTTTCAGTTTCTAGCTTGGCTTCAATTAGTGACTAGTTAAGTTCCAATTCCAACTCTTAGTTTGGTTTCATGAGTGCCCATTTCCTATTCTAGCTAGTTCTAATTTCCAGCATGACCTTGACTAGTAACCAGTACTAGTCTAATTTCCAAGTTGGTATGATATATGCATAATTTCTACTGCAATGACCTCAAGTACTATAATTGTCTAAGCACCATGATAATGAAGTGCATGTAAGTTTTCTAATTTGGCCTCCTTGTTATGAGGCCGAGTTTGGAAGGAGTATAAATACAAATATGTAGAGCGCAAAACCTTATATTTCGAATGTATTTACGCTGTACATATTCGCATTTAATTTGTACTCAATAACATAGATAGGGAATATTTTACTGCACAAATATGCTAGCAAGTTGCTTTGAACATTTTACAACACATACATGTTTGATTGTTACAGAATTTTATTTCTCCAGTTTATGTTTATATATTTGGGTATGTCTAATATATTATTCATTAATATCCGTATCGGGTTGCTTATTAGAATATATTATTCTTTGTAACAAGTTCTCTATTTTCTTGAATAGGGGACACAACATCTTCAAATTGACAGTTTTAGAACACACTTGTTGCAGATTGAATTGGCACCCAATAGTTCTGGAACAGTGCCCCAAGCCATCTACACTGCCAAATGCTCCTCAAAGATGAACACCAAATGGTAAGGCTCTTTCCAAGGAGGCTTAAAGGTAAAATTATTTTGTTGCTTTTTCTAATTGAAAATGGTCTTAAATCAGTTTGTCTTCTTTTGTCAATACAGGACTGGCAGTATCACCTCCAAGGAAATCTCCATAATTGACCTCCAACCTCAAGTTCACTCAGGCCAAGATCAACTCCCTTTATGTCTCCAGGTGCTCTTTATATTTTCTTTCATCAACATTTATTGAAAGAGCAATTGTTCTTTTGTAGGAATTTCTTGCTCTTTGTGTCAGTTGAAACAACACATGAAGCTCTTCCCAAAACGACATTTATTACTTTGTTCCTTCAAATTCATATTGGAAACCTTTATTCATAAGTTGGAAAAAATATGCCTCGTATTTCCATTGTTTCTTCTGAGCAAAATGGAAGGGGGAAATGTACCTTTATTCATTAATGGACCTTTCTAAGCTCATTGAAGTAATTACATAAAAGCACATAGGTATATGAAATGTAAGGGGGAAATGGTTACATCCTTATTCTCTAATTTATCTTTGACAAGCTTACAATTACTTATATGATTAGCCTTTTTTTAATTACAGATGTTTGTTTAATATTATGAAATTAAGTATTGATCTATTATGCCTTCTAAAATTTGAAATCTATTATGTGGTGTCAAGTATAGGTGACTTTGAGTTGGTTCAAAATTATAACATGGGTACAGGAAGCTAGAATAGGTGGTAGGTGCTGAATTTATGTGATCCTTTGTTTTTATATGAGTAATTGATCATCTTTATTCATTCTTTTTTTTTATCAATAACTAATCATCTTTATATTGATCTAGGAAAAGAATGGCATATGTACAATGTATTTACTTATGGAATACCTTAAAACTAAGTGAGACTGGTGTAGGATTAGAACTGTGTCAACTAATACTGATTTTTTTGTCTTATCCAATGACCTCATTTGAAAATGCATTTTCTACAAAGCACAAATCAGCCCAACCTCTATCAACACTAAACAGTTAGGGTGGTTAAAACAGATTAAACTTGCTCACAATCGAGCACAACCATCTTTTGCATTTCTTTAGACAACTTAGGCCTTGGAGATGATAAGGAGTTTATTTTCATGCTGAAAAATAATTTAATAAGCATTTAACTGTTGTTCTAATATAAGTGTTTTCAATTCAGCCATGATTGAATACCCTGCCATGGATGTTTTATATTGCCTTCTAATTTAATAATTTTTTTGGCTTTTTATTTCAGCAAAATTACACAGTTTTGAGTGTTCTTCAAATTTCAACAGTAGACCCAAATGCACAAAAAGCAAGCCTGGTGATTTTTGGAAGGCTATAGAGGAGAGATTTTTAACAAAAAATGGTTGTATGGAAGTGTCTAGAAGGGATATGAATACTGTGCTTAGATCATGAGCGGCGACCTAGAAGACAAAGACCGCTGCCCTAGGACTCCAGTCCAATCATGTACGAGCCAACGGTTTATCAAAGAACTGCTAGCCTATATATTGCAAGGCGACGATTAAAACCGCCGGCTTAGGTCCATATATGGTGGTGATTATGACCGTTGGTTATACAATTAGGTGGCGGTTAGGACCGCTGCCTTAGCCTGAATTATTATTTATTAAACCACCACCATAGATATCTTACTCCAAAATGGCGGTCTAAAAACTGCTATCCGCGGTTTGTGATAACTAATATTGCATCTATGGCGGCGGTCATAACCACCACCATTTTGGAGTAAGATATCTATGGTGGTGGTTATGACCGCCGCCATAGATGCAATATTAGTTATCACAAACCGCGGATAGCAGTTTTTAGACCGCCAACTTAAGTTTTCTATTTTTTATTTTTTGAAAAATAAAAATATCAAGTAGCCCCTGCTATTCATCCTCATCATAAAAGCAGGTAGCCCCTTCTTCAACCTAAAGCATGAAACTATTGAATCAATTACAAAATACGTAGCAACTATAATGGCAATATGCTTTCTCACTTTGTAAGAAATAAGAAGGAATAAGCTGATAGAAAAAAAAGAAATAAAAAGGAATAAGACTCTCAATATAATTAAAATGTATTAGAGTTTAGTTTATATAATACAGATAGTGATCAACAAAATCATCTAAGCTTGAACAAAAAAAGGGTGTACTCTTTCATTTTGGATATTTAATTTGCTAAATCTATAAAGTTGTCACAAGCCCCTTTGGTCACCTTACATAGTTGGAAATTCTTGTAGCTTCCCAACTAATAGAAAGAAAAGGGGAAATCACTTAACATTTTAAACAACGTACTTGGTCTAAAGACTAGTATTCTTAATCATCATTTGAATCAGTAGCCTCTTGAACCTGTTAGGAATAGAATGATGATAAGATGAGACTATCCAGCCAGTACGGTGACACAGACAAAGCTGGCAGCCACAAAACCGTTGGCTCAGGTCTATACTGGCGGCTTAAAGGGTTAAGCCGGCGGTTTTGTGACTGTCAGCCTAGGTTGTTTTTCTCGTAGTGGCCATAGGTGCCACCTATATAAGCTTGAGATTTATTCTAGATACCCTATGATTTTGTTGTTAGGCTATTCCAGCAGAAAAATGAGTTTTGAATGGGAGTATTTAGGAGGTCCTAAATTCATAGGATGATGGTCCACTGTCATAGTTATGGGCAATGAAGAAAAATATGGTGCACTGTTTTAGTGACTCTAGGCATGCATGGCTTAAGTCATCTTGAATTAATGTTTTTCAGACCATATTTGTTCTTCTATCTTTCCTGATTAATGATTTGCTTTCT
This sequence comes from Nelumbo nucifera, assembly GCF_055504915.1. Lineage (NCBI taxonomy): Eukaryota > Viridiplantae > Streptophyta > Magnoliopsida > Proteales > Nelumbonaceae > Nelumbo > Nelumbo nucifera. The sequence goes on from NC_142649.1 coordinate 126,209,830, forward strand.
TCTGTCCTTGGTCTCTCTCTCTCTTCCAACTTGCGGACCGAAGTTTAGGGAAGAGTTTAGTTTCTTGTATTGGCAATTCAGCCAATAATTTTTCTAGTTTGGCTTCAATTATTAGTCTATGGTGACTTAGCTTATTTACTCTAATTAATTTCTGACTACGATTTAGAACCACATTATGCAAGGGCACAAGAAATAAGAATAGCATTATTATGCTTAATTGTCTAAAGCAAAGTGTAATAACATGGACTCTACAACCGAAGATGGTGGTTGGACCTTTGAAGGTCTAAGGGAATGGTGGTGGTCTAGTGGGAGGAGAGAGTGAAGTGGGTGGAGAAGAGAGAGAGAGAGAGATGGCGGAAGAAGAGAAAAGAGGAGAAAGAGAATATTTGGGTGTTGCGCTTCAGGACTAATCTAGGGTCTCATTGGGAAAATGGTTCCCTTATTTATATTTTCCTTATAGATTAGATGAACTTGATAGCTAGGTTAGGGGCTGTCTAACCAATAATAGTGCCCTATAGGTTATATCAATTCGAGAACATATTAGTTGAACTTGATAGCTGTATTTTGGGCTGTTGAACCAATCATAATGATCCACACCAACTTGTAACTGCTTGGGGTGCTATGACTTCTGATTGGTTCCACAATCTGAAAGAGAGATTGAGTGGTTGTGGGGCATATATACTTTATGAATGATGTGGGGCATTATTATTGGTTATATAGCCCTAGTTGGGCGTTGGATGTTGTGATTACTGATTAGTCCCACAACCTAAAAAACAGCTATCAAGCTCAGCTAATCTGTTCTCGTCGGCCATGCATTTGAAAAGAGAGATTGAGTTGTTGGAGGTCACATACACCTTATGGTTATGGCTGATGTGGGGAGTTATTATTAGTTACACAGACCCTAACACAGCCACCAATTTTCAGCTAATCCAGACTCATCTTGCATCTCGCTGAGTTGATCATGTCAGTGCTTATGTGTCCATCACTCATTGGCTCGACAATTGGGAGCTGATGAACAACAGTAGGATGGCTCCACCCTAGTCCTGCTCAGATTCGGCTTATTTGACAAATAGCAAAAAAGGCTGTTTAATTTTGAGGAAATGATGAACAACCAGGATGGGTTGGACTGAGGCTGCTGCTGCTGCATGCAGACCATTCAAATCAAAGTTTGAACTTTGAAGAGAGAAGTCCTTAATTTCAGTTGTTCTGCTGCTTGAAGAATTGTAGGCGTAAATAGTGGGACGTTGTGCTGACCGGCAATGGACTCACCGATTTGCCGTCATGGTCTTGTTGTCAGCTTTGAATGACCAAATGTACGTGATGTAATACATGCTGGGGAAACAGTTCTCGGAGCGTCAGGATCAAATAGAAAGTCAAGACAAAGCCCGTGAAAGAGCGAAAATTTCAAACAGACATTTAACTTCTTATTGGGTTCGTTGAGAGATCTGCTCAATGAGGCATAACTTGCTTGGTCTAAATAACTGGCATTTGAGTGCAACACAAAATGGTCACTCGAGGTCAAGTTTTAATCAAAGCTATTTCTCAACCCAGCAGATGTGAATTAATTTAGAGATTTTGCCTCTCAAAATGACGGTTTACACCCTGCATACAGCTACTTAATTTCTTATACGAAGAAGTTTGTGAAGCAGCATCTATCAAGTCCTTATTACTTCTCTGATGAACAGAAGCAGCTTTTGCATTTGTAAAAGAAAATTAATGGGTACATAAGTACTCCACGCGATGACTCTTCAAGTCCGAAATAAAGAAGGTTTTTATTCAATGCTGTTCTAGAGCTACGCCTTGAGAGTTGAGTCTTTGGAGTGGTGAATCCAACTGACCTAACTTCTTATTTATTTATTTTTGGCATAAATTAAGTAGCTGCTCAAACTCAAACCCATGTTTTCACGCTTGTCCCGCCCAAGGTGTAGTTCACATATGGAAGGGAAAATAAATAAGGTTTTCTTTGGTTTGAAAATCTTTACAATGGTTTCCCTACCTTTTCTTTCAAATCAAACATAGCCTAAGTAGGTGTTTAGAATTCGTGCTAGGCATGTCGAGTTGTAACCGGTGCTACCACATAGGCGTGTTTTTTTAGAAAACAGCACTGGTTTTGTTTGGTACCAGTGCTGATAACAAAGTTTTCAACATTGATCTAGATTATCCAATGTCTAAGATGATGTTATATTGATGTCATATCATTGCATTCTTGGCAGCAACGCACCGCTTTCCCAGAAAACATTGAATTTGTTGTTGCTTTAGACCACACTTTCCTGATTTTCAAGGCGTGGTCTGGAGCAACGTTTTTTTAGAAAAAATGGTACCAAACAAGGTGTTGTTTGAAACACCGTTTTCACTGATGTGACGTCTATGTGATACCGTTTTTTCAAAAAGTGACATTGATGCCAAATATTGCCTAAGTGTAGGGGTGGATTTGAGTCGAGTCGAGCCGAATAATACAAGGCTCAAGCTCGGCTTGGCTCACCTAGAAAGTACAAGGCTTGAGTCAAAAACTCGTAAGCTTGAGCTTGAGCTCGGCATATATATATTCAAACTCGTCTCGCGAGCCTCACGAGACGAGCTTTATTAGACTCGAGCTCGACTCGAAGCTCGGTAGAAATCGGATCGAGTCAAGCTTTTCATGAGTCAAACTTGAATAGCTTGTAAAGAACTCGACTCATGATCACCCCTACCTAACTGTATGCCAAGAAAATAAAGGGATTGCTTGTTGAGTGGTGGTGGTGGTGTCAAGACCTATTCATCGGGCAAACATTTCTCAATGTGACAGGATAATTAGAAGGAGACTTACTTATAATCTTGGTTGGAGAATTTCTGATGTATTAGGTTAAATAAAGCACGAAATCATTACACTCCCACCTAGTAGTAGTGATGAAGAGGGATTGTGTCATTGTGTGAATAAAAGAATATATAGAGTTGTCTGAATAAGGGTTATGTTTGTGAGAGAATTTTTTGGATTTATAAACCATTAATGCTTGAGCTAAACTAATTTACTTAACTATAAACAACAAGGATTAACTTTTGTTAACACCCCTTGTCACTCTACCAGTTTGTTCGAGTTCTGGTTGTTTTTGGCAGATTAGTACAAAGAAATGCCCCGGAAAACATGGGCATGTGACTCACTACACACCTACACACGCTGGCTCACCCGCATACATCTCTCTCTCTCCCTCTTATCTGTCTCATCACATTAAATGCCTAAGTTCGCGGCGCCTCTTTTGCCAAAACAATTCAGAGCTTCACGCCTGGGATATCTCTACAATCTATGGAAACTCTCTCAAACCAAATTTAAAAATGAATAAGATAAATAAAAGGGCTGAGACTTAAACAATAGAAACACTGGTTAATTCTATATATAATCCTCTGTTCATCCCTAGATCCTCAGCTCCCCTTTTAGTTTTAGGGGTTGTTTGAATGGCTATATTCGAGAATATTTGACCATTTATTATTATTATTATTCCTGGTATCAGCACTTGTTTTGAATATCTCTTAATTCCCAACAGTGGTCCTAACCTAAAAATCCTAATAACTGCTTGATTTTGTATGTGAAAGTCGCTCCTAAAGTAAACAAACTTCACATATGAACTGGTTGCATGGTTGATTCCAGCTACATAATTGACTGACTAAACATTTGTAACGACACTGATTCCTTAGCGCTTTTCTGCTGAAATGGACATTAGAATGGTCCCCCTTGTTCATCAACTGAATGCTAAATTCACATTTTACTGGTTCATATACGCTTTATTGGAGTACATGGACCAGTACAAGCTTAGCTATATATATATATATTATACGATGTCGAATGCAATGTTGATTTAGATCGGACCGGATGGTTGAACTGCTGACCGGGTGACCCAGTAAACCTTTTCAAATTCTAGTTAAAAAACGGTTTTCATGGTTTAATTGAATGGGTAACCGTCTGGTTAGCCAATTGGTTGCATGGGTATGCCTTTCTACATGGATCAGTCAGCCTATGGGGCTATCATCTAGTAAGCTTACCATAAAAAAAAACTAACCAATCCTGGAGCAATTTTGTGTTTTCACGAGTCAAACACATTAAGAACAAGTTAGTCAGATGGGTAGACTTCGATACTAATTGAACTGATTTTAGGCATTTTGGCCCCCTAAGATGTGCACAAAATGGGGCCCAATCAAGAAAATTTTGCATCATTAGTATTGTCTAGATCAGTATTGTTTGAAGACACAGAGACCTAGCTCAAATAAGAAAAGTTGTAGAGATGGTATCTGTGGAGATGATGCGGGAAACATCCCCATCTACAAAAGAAATAAAAATGAAAGAAATTCTTTGCAAGATTCTTTAGGGTTTGCAGAAAAGATTTATATAATCAAATGTCAACTCCCATGCACACGAGAAGACAAACTACAAAATATTTTCTTGGTACGTAGGGTAAGGGAATTACTCATTTTCTTCGCACACGAGAACCAATTTTCTTCTTTCCCACGTAGTCTTTCTATCGGAACGCTTATTATAATCCTTCGAATATTTGTCCTCTTTGCTCTTTGGAATCTTTTAGGGTTTCTTTTAGCTCTTTACTTCCATTTCCCACACAAACAGATCGCAGTAATCGAGTCAGTTTTGATTGTCTTTTAGACAAACCTAATCTTTTAAATAATACCCGGCCCCTTTGGGGCCTTTATTCCAAAGACTTTGAACAGTAGTAGAAAAATGAAACTAAAACAAAGAAAATTAAGGGAGTGACCCGCTGTGACCCCCACCTATTATGTGATGACAAACAGTCCATATTCCCTTTCCTAACCCTTGGAAAGTAAATTCTTGGATGGTAGGAAAATATGATAGAGAGAAGAGACAACATAAGGGAATAACTTATGAAGACTAGTCTCCCTTACTTTAATTTCTCTTGCAACCTTTTTTTAACCCTTCCCATCTTCATTGTCTCCCATGACTTTGAACATGGCTGATTCTCCAATAACACTATATAATTAGTAGTCAGAAAGGCTTTTTATTTTACTATGATTTCAACAAAATGAGAATGATGTGGGCTAGCATGACAACACAAAATCAAAAGCATGGTCTGGACTTGGCCGGCGCCGGCGCCGGCGCCGGTGGGTTTTGTAGCTAGGTGTTAGACAATTTTGTATGCCCTTAGCTTCAATCCGATTTGATGTACTTTTGTTATTTAGTGGAAATAAATAAAGTACATGTTTGATTCATGTTGCTTGGTTTAATTCTGTGTAAAACCCTAAAACTGGACACTTATAGAGACTCGTGTTAGTTTTAAATATTCACAGCCGTTGGATAAGTCTGGGGAGATTTATCCTGCCAAGGCTGATACTGGTGTGCCACCAAGTGTTGGGATGGCTTGTCTCAGCCACTAGGGTAAGACCCGAGGCACATGTAGTATGGGATTACTTGAATCCTTGAACTGGACCAGATTTCCAGTGTTGCCCTGGACCTTGGAGACAGATGGGCAAAATTGGAAAGTTACACCTGACCCCTAGACTCGATCATGACATTTCACTAGGTGTCGGATCGGACTGTCTTTGATATGCCAATCAGTCAGATCCTTAGATGGGAATCAAAACCTGAGTATGTTGGGACAGTCTGAGAATTCATCTGAGTGGGTGATCATAGTGACAGGATCAGCCCCTTTGTTGGACAAAGGGTAATGATCGGGAATGCACTCTCTCTGATGGAAACCAAACTGCCGGCAGTTGATTTCAATCGTTGGAATTTTGTTTTGCAAAGTTAATATATATATATATATATATATTATTATATATATATATATATATGTACGGTTTCAAATTGTTTGCAAATGGTTTTAATTCCCGGGATCCATGTGAGTGGAGAGTGCGGCACTGTTCCTTACAGCCGAGGGAGAGGTCATCTCTTGTCGGGCAGTGCTTGATCATTAGGGGCTGAGAGGTTAAGTGTAAGACCATTTAGGATAGTACCTGATGGGCTAATCTTGCACTTGCCCACAGTCCCTAGGTTTTTATAAGATGGCTTGGCCCAGGGACCACTTAATGTAAGTGTTGGGCCCATAGGGTCCATATGATGGGCTCAGGGGTTTACTGAGTCTTTCAGTGAATTCGGCTGGGCCTTGTATTAAAGGCTGGGCCGAACCCATGTGGCTGGTGTGTAGATCAATGCTTGGGTCCCACGCCATACAAAGAAGCCCAACTGGATAGCAGATTGGAAACTAGTTAAACACTGAACATGTAATGGGCCAAAAGCCCATTTCGAGCTGGGCTGATATGATCACCCATCTATGGGGCAAATCTGAGATTGATGTTAGTAAAAGGATTGGGCCTTTAACCTTATCCACTCTAGGAGACCAAATTCAAATTAGATTTGAATCTGGTAACCTCCTGATAAGATCAGGAGTAAACTAACTTAATCTGCAGATAGGATTAAGATAATCCCCTATCCAAATACAGATTTGGATTGGGATAACTCCTAATTAGGAGGTTTCTTAATCAAGAAGAAAGGAGGAAAAAAACAAGAGAAAAAAAATACATCAGAATTCGAACTAGGGTTTTGAAAAGAGAAAACTCCCTACGAATTGAGAAAAGATCTCATTCATACTCCAGCCAGAAGAAAAGCAGTTCAGCCATCTTCGCCCTTGGAGTTCTCCTCCTGCCGTCGCCATTTATTTTTGCAAGATTCGATCTTTGTAGAAATAGGAAGTCAAGAAATCTATTCTTGACATCAGTCTTGCAAGAAAGACTGAAGAAGATTCGGTGTTCAGAGTTTCCATAGGATTCTTGCGAAGGATCCAGTGTGTAGGACGCACCCTGCTGGTTCCGTTCCATCCACAGCTGTGTCATCTTCAGCAGGAGCGGATCTTGGTTTCTTCTTTGGGCGTGAACACCAACTTTGGGAGATACTGCTTCTCCGGATCAGGTATAATCCTCCCTTTTACCTTTTGGTTCAGATCTGGTTCGATTTTGGTTTAGATAAGATCCTTGAATATGATATTCTAAATCTAGGGAATACAATTCCCAGTTGGAGGAAGGTAGAAAATTTTTGAAATTCGCCCACCCATTCCGCAACCTCTTTGGCGTCCATTAGATGGATGCTACCATTCCTTCACTAGGTAGAAGTAGGAACTTGGAAGATCTCAAAGGGGTTGGATCCGGTTTTGATTTTATTTTTTTCTGTCGTAGATGAGGATAGAACTAAGAAATAATTGGTGAATTTATAGAAGCTGAATTAAACCAATTGCAGTGGGATTTGAAATCCTTATGGGGTTGGTCCTTTTGGAATCCTTTGTTGACAATAGAGCCCAGGAATCTCGATCCCTTGGGAAGAATCTAAAAACCTGTGGATTTAAATTTTCATGCCCATTTCCGCACATTGGTTCTAGCACAAACTTGCAGAAAATAATGTACTCATAGAATCAGATCAAGATTGGAGAACCACATTAATAATGTATACAAAACTGACATGCTGCTTCCTTCATTTACTTGTGGCTCATATGCTGGTATGGCCCTCCAAAATTCATCTATGGGGGAGGGATGTCCTTCACCACAACTTAGAGGACTGAACTATTCTTATTCTTATGTTTTTTTTTTCCAACATGAACTAAAAAATATATTATAAGTTTTCAACATCTCTGTTAAGTAATACATTACTCAGCTAACCCAATTGAAGAAACTAAAATTTGTCTAGTGGGATTCAGTACAAACAATGTTCTTCTTATCTCTCTCTCTTTATATATATGTAGGTATGTTTGTATGCATATCTAACATATGTATATATACATGTTATGCATGTATCCATTTAGATTGTGTTTGGTTTGAAGGAAAAAGTAGGGAAAGGAAGGGAAAAGTAAGAAAACCTTTACAAACTTTGTATTGATTTCCCTACATTAATTCCCTTCCTTTCCCTACCTTTTCCTTCAAACCAAACATAGCAAGTGTATATGATTCCCCACGGTACCAAAGGAGAAAACTTTGTTGATGGTCAATATTGGGGTTCAATTCAAATCTTATCCATTGGATTCAAAATAGATTTAGACTGTATATCATTAATAAATTAAACTAAAAATAACCAAAATACCATACGTTATAATTAACAAATGAACTACTTGAACATAACTTCTACGAGACTTTAAACTTTGACAAACCAAATTTTCTAATAGATACATATTAATCAATTAATTATAAGCATAAATATGTAAGTATTATTAGATGGGAATTAGAATCGGGTTGGATATACTCCATCCAATCACAATGGATGGAAATTGGGTCACCTTAATGGGATTGGATTTGAATTATTCAAGTTTAGAAAATTAAGGAAATACCTTTTGGAGCCCTAATGCATGGTCTCAACCCTAACATACCATCAAGTGACAAGTTTCCCTTATCAGAACAATGAAAATGAAATGAATGTAGACACCATGGACTAAAAATGACTGCAGGAATAATAATAAGAACAAGGAGACATGAATTGCATTTTTATATAGTATGTAGGTGGAAGCCATGTATAGATAGAAATGGTCAGATTGTGCTTGATGATGACAGGCTACCTTTTTCAGAATAAAACTAGATGAAGGTTATATGTATATGAATTATAATAACTATGATGGAATTTGTTTATTGTAGAGGCGAGTGCAGTCGTTCACATTGGTCAACCCATAAAGATAATCACAGATCAGAGGAAGGAGAGAGAGAGAGAGAGAGATGTACATGGACAACCTGGCAAAGAACGATTGAAACGAGAAAGGGTGGAGTAGAGAGAGATGTACATGGACAAGCTGTCAAAGAACGATTGAAACGAGAAAGGGGGGAGCAAGTCACATGATCTTCAACAGTCCAAAAAGGGTCGTCGTTTCTGAATCTATAATTCTATATTGTTGTTAAACCATTACTAGTATTTTTACAATATACAAAGAGATCAAGTTGTGTCCGACCGTCGTCCTCCTCTATTAAACAAAAGCTTATAATATTTGCATTTGGAAATTAACCACAAGAAGAGAGATGACGATTTTTTTTAAACCAGAATATTCTGAGAACATCTGCGGTTTGATGACTACTGCCATGAAGCTTAAATTTCAAGGTTGATTGAAAGATGGAACAACGATATTGAATTACATACAGCAAAGACTATGAAATAGTAAGTCTCTCTCTCTCTCTCACCCAATTGTATATCTATTTCAAGGACCCTTTTTCTTCAATCTATGAACCACTTTTGCATCCCCGGCCTGAGTTATATTTTTTGGTAGGTAACCGGAAAGAATATGTTTGAATATGCTGCAGCCGGCTGTCTGTTGGAAAAATCAGAGAGAAGAAGAAACGAAGCGCCTTCGTAATCCATGGTTTGTATTTGGAGATAATTTTTCTCTTTTTTTCATATAATTCTTCTACTGTAAGTTCCATTTTCTTTGTTCTATTGTCCTCCGTGACTTTTTTATGTAGTTGAAACAAAGTAAACCGTTTATATGTGAGTACAGATTTTCTTTTCATGGATTCTCCATCCTAAGCTAAGAGTTAAACTCGAGATATTGTACAGAAGATCCAACATTCTTCTGAGGGTTTTGTAGTTACTTGAGCAATTGCAGCTCCACTATTTTTACTCGATTATTTAATGTGGGGAAGCTTGTCAAATTTCAAGAGCAAATTAGCTGCAAATATGAACCCAATTTTTACACGGTTTGTTTATCTCTCTCAGTAAGTTTGGTCTTGCTGTTAGTGCTTCTGATTCTCATGAAATCAAGGGACGAGACTCTCTCTCTCTCTCTCTCTCAGCACACAGAAGCAACCCACAGCCTTACGCTCAAACACATCACACACTCGATCGAGTGCTTTCTTTTGTTGACAAGTTTTCATGAAATTCTCCACACTTCAAATATTCTGTTTTCTTCGAAATCATATAACCTCAGCCATAGGTAGGATGCTTACTTTTATCTAGAGCTTTACCGTATCAATCAACATAGCTAACTATAACATTTATCTTGGTGATCTGCAACAATGAATTATCGAATTTGTTTATATCTTCTTTTTTTTCTTTGCTTTCTACGGCCATGTATGTCTTCAAAAAGCATCTTATTTATTTGTTTTATTCATCCACGTGACATTAGAATTTAGAAATTTGCGTAAAAACTAATTTTGCATTCTGATGACCCACTTTCACAGAACCGATAAGCACGATGCGTAGCAGAACAAGGCTTAGAAATTCCAATTTCTTGGCGAAAAACATGTAAGCCATAACTTCATCATCATCCATTCATCCTCACTATATATTTTTACCATTTCAACCAATTGTTGTTTCTAATTTATGGGTTTTTATTCCTTTTTCATTTCAATCCATTGAAGATTTTTTTTTTCTTTCCGTTATGAACACGGGAACTGTAATATCTAGGGAGAAGTTATAATCTTTTTTTTTTATCAAATAGAGTGAATTTGGATTATTTGTCAGGCTTGGTTTTATTGCAACATTAATTTTTGTTCTGCAATTGCAATATTTCCAATTGTTTTGCTCTCACCAACTAGCATCTAGAGAAAGAAAACACGAGGCAAATTACCCAGAACTAGTGGTCGAGCTATTTTCCCATCTGATGAGATCTGGTAGGTTTCTCGTACTTCCACCCTCCCTCATCAAAAGGAAAAAGAAAAGCAAAAGAAACAAAACAGTAGACGACAGAGCATCCCAAGGAGAAGAGAAAACTATCAATATATCGATCGTGATATCATCACTACTAGTTCCTTCCTTCTCTATATATAGGTCATTCCTGCCTCGGTTGATGTTTAATTAATGGCTAAATGCCAAATGAAAAGCCTCAGTTAACCACATTCCAATGCATATTAAACTTGGTGCTCATCAATGGTTTATGCCACAACACTTCCCAATACAAATACAAATTAAGTAATTCTGAAGTTATGTATGTACTACTTAGAATCAACCTTTTACGCTAGCATAACTGTTTCTAGCTAGTAGTAATATGAAAGCAACTGTCTGTAAACACTATAGAAATTAATGGAGATTAGACTTTTTATTAAGCCTTTAATTGGGCTTTGCTTCTGATGATCATCCCATTTGACATGATTATTGTAATCAAATCATTTTCTCAATAATTGTAAGCTGATATGGAATAATCCCATTTACATATAGATTATAATGCATCTGAATTATTTTTCTTTTCTAATTTCTTGAATCAAAATCTGAGTTTCTAACGTTCTCTTTGGTGCCCTCTTACCTTGCTAATTCTATCAGCAAAGTAGCAACCATAGAAGAATATCAACAGTGGGAAGTTCAATAAGCAATATGGTTGAGAGAGTAGAGATCTCTGATGGGGAAAACAGCAATGGAAGTGATGCCCAGGCTCAAAATACCTCTCCGTTGTCTTCGCAAAAGTGTTCATCTTTTGATTTGAATGCAGAGGCCATTAGTGAAGGGGATGATAGCACTACAGATGTTGCCATTGTTGCCACTGAGGATGAGACAGGAGAGAATTCAAGGAATAAAGATGGCACTGGAGAGGGCGGTGAACGAACAACTACAGTAAGGCAATATGTGCGATCAAAAATGCCTCGGCTCCGTTGGACTCCTGATCTCCACCTTTCTTTCCTGCATGCCGTGGAAAAACTTGGTGGACAAGAAAGTAAGTTTGGCCAAGAATTTTTGTGGTCTCTTGAAATGAATTGCTTCATTTCCTTTACAAATATTGGCGAGAGAAGGCAAAACACATCAAGGCAGCGTTTGTTGCAGTGCAATTCCATACAAATTTTGCACCTAATTCAGTTTTGCATGTGTCTGTTTGTAACTATGATTTGCACTCCTACCTGATTTAAAATTTTTACTTTTTGTCTCATTTGCACTCACTATCATTCTAAATTTTACAAGATGCAAAATTTGCACCACCTTCCTCCTAAGTCCTACCTCAATTATCTCTCATATAAAGTGGAGAACACATCATCTTGTTTCCTATCCTACTACTACCAAACAAATATCCCTCGTCCTACCTCCATTGTCTTGTATGTAAGCTGGGACCACACATTATATCTTAATTTTCAAAAACAAACAAGACAATGCCAAATCTGAAACAAAAGCAAATCAGAATTTACTCTCAGCCTGTTTGCATTCCCATGCATTTATACCAGTGCAAATTGCAACCAAATGCAGCCTAGACAGTTTTTTTTTTTTCAAAAAAATGATAACCAGTAGAATACATCTAGTCTTTTAATATTATGTTGATGCTTGTAGGAGCAACTCCTAAATTAGTTCTTCAGTTGATGAATGTAAGAGGGCTAAGCATTTCTCATGTAAAAAGCCATTTGCAGGTAGTTAAAATGAAACTAACCCATGATGCTTTAGGTTTCTTATGATTTGGTTTCCTTCTCTTTCATTCATTTTTCTAACTTTTCTCCTTTCTCTCTGGTAATGCAATTTGCTGATACAGATGTATCGAAGTAAGAAGTTGGATGAGTCTGGGCAAGGTAGATTACTACATCCTTTTGAATCATTTAACAATGTCTGCACATTATTCCTGCTTATATATATACCAACTAGTTTACACACCTAGAACTGAAACAATGTTTTGCATGCATTTCGCATGCAGTTTTATCTCTGTCAATCAGGCTAATGCAAGGGATGATTGATCAAATTCCTCCATTGTTCTATCAAAGGACCAGTCCATATCGACATTTCAGAATGGAGAACCGAAGTCTTTTACTGGCCAGAAACGCCCAAGATTCTAACCCACACCCACAGCAGAGTCTATTCAATCCACTCTCCCAACAACCATATGCTTTTAAGGCAAACCCCTTGAGGTAAAAATAAATAAGGGACAGTAATAAACAAAGGAAATTTAGAAGTAATAAAGATATAGAGGAATTTGTTTCAAAGCATGCTTTATATTCTAAGTTTGTCTAATTCCCTTCTACTTTCTCTTTTACTTCCGGTAGACACGAAGAGTGGGCCTTCAATCAGCACACTTCGACTTCACGCCTGTTAGATTCAAGGGGTGATGTATTCAGAGGAAATGGACCCATCAGACGCAGCCAATTTCTTGAAGAAACAAGGTGGCCTCCACGAGAAATGAGTAGCAACCCAGGAAAGGATAGAAAACTTCCTGCAAATATTTCTTGGGCTAGCAGCAGTAGCTCCCAACCTCTGGCCAAGGCCAACCAAATTCGGTCCACGTCAATATGTCTTGATGCGGCGTCCTTCACCCTGCAGCAACCTCCGGGATGGAATGCCAACACTGGCGCCTCCGACAAGCAGTTTGGTTCCAGTGTGCGTGATCCCATAGTCATCTCCGATACCTTAGAACCAGAATTTGAACCTCCATTTAGGCTTGAGGTAATTAACATCTTCATTATAAAGTATCAGTCAAGGTAGATCATTTCTGTGGTACAATGCAGTGTTTTTAATCTGTCATTGACCTGGCCAGTTGAACCATTGGAACCATTACCCATTCTACTAAAACCTACCCTTCTATCAAAAACCATTGACTTGGTCAAAAACTGTCTAACCCAAATGGTTCAAACATTGACTAGTTCGCTGGGTGGCAGGTTGCACATTTAATATATGTGCAAAATTTCAGAGGTTATAACTTTGCACACCAATATTCAATTCAAGTGATCATTTTTTTTTATTTTGGGTAATTTTTCGAGATCTAGACACCTTACCCCACTATTTTCACGAAAAAACCCTTTTTTGGCCTCAAATTGCAATTTTTAATATCTTTGTAAATAAAAATGAAAAACTGAATTAAAAAACATAAATTAAATATAAAATAATACATATATTATATGTAAAACATAATTATACACTATTTATTGATAAATATATTTTTGCAAACACACACACGTGAGTCTGGATCTACTCCTCACAGAGCACTCCTCACGCCGACCTCACAATATGTCCTGGCCGCACATCGGAAACATCTCCCATAGTTGTATTTATTATTCATGGGGAGATGCTCTCAATACATGGTGGGATGTGGCTGTGAGGTCAGTGTGAGGAACAGATCCCAATTACACACACACACACACACACACATATATATATATACACGATTGAACTGATGACCTAGGACCCGGAGGCAAAAGTGGGTTGGTTTTTAAAACATTGGTACAACATACCAAGACTTAAAGGTTGTATTTGGTTGCAGTTCAGATCTTGATGGGTGCAAAATTTGTACCCGTTGGGTTTTGCTTTGTTTGCTTGAAATTTTGATTTGCATTCCAACTTGATACTTTATTTTTTTCTTTTCTCTCTTTTTCACTACAGTGCAAATTTTGCATCCCAAAAAATGATGCAAATTTACACTTTGCATCTTTCTCCTACCTCAATTCTCTCTCATATAAAGGCAGGATGGCATCATCTCCATCCTTCTTTGCTCCTAGACAGATAAATCCTCCTCCTACCTCCAATTTCTGGGGAGGTCACTTCATTTATTTATTTCTCACAAACAAATAAGATATATAAAGTAAAATCTGAAGCAAAAATAAATCAGAATTTAGATTCAGACTTTTGCACTCCCATGCATTTAAACTAGTGCAAATAAAATTTGTACAGCAACCAAGCGCAGCCCAACTTGCATTTTATGCAGTACTAAAGTGTACTACTTTACCCCATATATATTCAATTGCACCTGACACTACCATGATGCAACCTTCAACAGTAATGCTACAGTGTTTTGGGAATTTAATGGAAAAGTTTGTTTCTTTACCATAGAATTAACGAAATTGCATCTAATATATGTGGCTTTTCATTCTTCTTTTCTTTCGATTAACCTGGACACTGATCAAATGCAGTTACAAAGGTTTCCAACAATTCAACCCAAGCGTAGTATAAGAGGAGAGAAGGCGGAGGAGATAGAAGACAAAGCAAGTTCAAAAAAGAGAAAGATAACGCCGAATTTGCAGCTGAGTTTGAGCCACAGCTTGGCAAATGAGAGCGACAAGGGTGGTGAAAGCACAAAAGAAATCAATACCATGCTTTCTCTTTCATTGTTGCCATCTTCATCGAGGAAACATGTGCAGCCGGCTCAGCCTAGTGAAAGGCACCTAGATATCATCCAAACCAAAACTAGTTGGCCTTTACAAACAAATTGCAGCAAGGCCGCATTGGGGCTGAGTACTTAGGATCTGACCATGTCAATGTGAGCATAGGAGTGAGATCCTGTAAGTACTTGTCTTAGAGGCCATAGGAACAAATTAATTATATTAGCTGTTTACAATATTGTATTGCCTTGTTATTTCTTCTTCATTTTAGGTTTTCTACGGTGCATGTTTGGAAGCTTGTTACAATACAAATGCTTCACCCACTCCACTCATAGTCCTCAATTACTGTAGTCTCCTCATGCGCACTGGCTCATGATTTTTTTGCCAATTAATTAGGAGTTGTTGCAACTGTTTATGGGCCAGGTAGCTCGATGGGCGGGCCCATCCTTTGCGAGGCTTGGACATCAGTTCAGGTCTATGAAGTCGGGTATTGGGCTTGATAATATTTTATATAATAAAAAATATATATCATGCATACAATAAGAAATATATTTTATATAATAAAAATATATAATATATATTTTTTTTGTTCCTCATCTCTTTTCTCAACCAATACTGATTAAGATCTTTTTAATATTTTGGGGTTTTGAGATTGTTTAGTACAAGTAAATTAATTTTATTGTTGAATAAAATAAAAATCTTTTTTCTCAATTTCCAAGCTAGGCTTTAAATTTTATACGAGTATTGAGTTCAGGCTCAAGATCTAAGCCCGATCATATTCTGTTACTTAATATAAAGGCAAAGTCCGACCCAAACTCAACCGGGCCTGTGAACAGATCTTGGCCCGATCATAACGTATGTATCTATATGTAGAAACATACATATTTATTAGATAATGTCATCCCGCTAGCAACTAGCATATGCATGAATAACCCACAAGGCAGTGGTGTGACCATGGTAGCCGCAGATATGCTCTCCAGGACCTCAAATATAGTGTATAGGGTTGCAAATTAAATGATATCTGTTTAGCTGAATTTAAATTCAATCTGCTTAGGAGTGAGCTGAATTCGATACATTTATAATTGGATAGAATTTGGTCCATTCACCCTATCTGATCTGATATTATCCGATTCCATCCAATCTAAATTTATGTTTATATGTGCTTAAAAAAAACTATATTGTCTTTATTAACAAAATTTGGTTTGGTTTGAATGTTGTATTTTTGCTACAAAGGCATGAGTTCAAATTTCTTATAAGTTATATTCAATTCATTTATGATATATAATATCAAAGTAATTTTTAATTCATTTTATTAATAATATATAATATTTTTATCGTTTCTAGTCTAATTTCAATCCACATTCAGATTCAAATTCAATTTGGATCAGTTTGATATAGCCCATTTAGATATTCCTACCCAAATAGCTGGTTTAATTTATGAACGGATGATCTCTTTGTATAGCCTTTTCAGGTGATTAATTCTTGATTATCCCGATTATTAATAGTTTCGTTTTGGGTTTATTTTTTATAATTGGTTTCGCACTACTCTACCCTTGTTCCAAACCAGACTTGATCCATTGACAGGTCTGCCTCAGAAGAGTCGGAAAAATGAAAAAGATACAAGGGCTCGAATCAAGAAAATGAACATGCAAAGACAAATCTAAGTGCAAAACAAACCACCTAGCTTTCATTAATTAAAGAAAAATTAAATCACCCAACCCCTTCTCGATCCTTGGCTTTCTAATGAGAAGCAACTGGTATATCATGCTGACCATTGTAGTTTCACACCGAGCACAGCCTTCACTGAATTATACACAGACATTAGAGACGACGCAGGAGATTTTATATATGGGAAGTTCAAGGAAGCTCCAGCACCTCTCAAGCTATGTCATCTCTGTATTGAAGAAGGGATAGCGTCAATCTTCTATTATTGAAGGTCGATTCTGAGCCTACGTGGCAAATCTATCACTGTATAGCCACCTGCAGAAGACATATAACAATCGACTTTGCTCCACGTGATTGTGACAAAGCTGCCCACGAGGTGGCTAATAACTTTGCTTGTCTTACTACTCATCCTTTACCAACGTATCACTCTCTCCTGCTTTCATCACTTCCATACCGTATTTATTCCATATACATAAATATGGATAAGATATCATCAGGAGATATTTTCAATATAAGGTTAGAATAAGATATCATCAAGAGATATTTTCAATATAAGGTTAGAATATGCTGTGGGACATTGTGGGGCGTAGATGTGAACTCATTATATATATTTAAGCATCATTATCTAGTCTTTGTTTTCTCTCGGGCGATTTATTTTGACTTTCGGTCTTGGTGCTGGTGGGGTTAGGAAGTTGGGCTGGTTTGTTCTCTAGATGCGGGCTTTATTTGAGGCGCTCTTTTTTAAGCAAGGAAAAGAAGGTGGTTTATGTAAAACTATTCAATGAATTTTCTAAGTTAGAAACATGATTCTACCATAAGATTTAAAAACTATGTTTGTGTTTGGATGTAGAAATGTATCTTGGTTTCTTGTTTCTTAATTTTAATGATTTGTACTTTTATAATTTTAATATTGTCACTTTAGGAGAAGTATGTATCTCACTCCAGTCCTCCAACATTTGTCAAGAAAATAGGCCTGTATATCCGATTGTCTGAATTTTGAATTCAAATTCAATCCAATTAAAGTTGACCCAAATTTGATTCGAGTCAGGCTACACAGCCCCTTGCATTTTCTCAAATAATTCAATAATGATTTTCTTTCTCTTAAAAAGTTCATCCATTATTGGATCAAATATGGATCCACCCCTATAATATAAAATCCAACTAAAATTGATTTAAATGTGTATACTTGTAATGAAATTTATATTCTATCAATTGGTAAGGATGATTTGAATGTTGTGTTTTTACTAAATTTTCATAGGTTGAAGTTTTATACAATTAATTTTGAATTTAGTTTGTTAATGAAATACAATATTAAAGTCATTATAAGCTTATTTTAGGGAAAATTTCTTAAAATACCCTTATGGTGTAGTTAATTGACTAAGTCTATCCTTATTATTTATATATTGACATTGATGTTAAGTGCTAACAGAAAAAATAAAATATCAAATTTGTCCTCTATTATTTTTCAAATTTTCAAAATAAAACCCAACAAATAAAAATTTTCAGAAATAAGAAGCAGATCACTACTCTATCTCCACTTCGTTTCCATCTCCGTCTTCATTTTCCATTAGACAGTGCGTTCATGTTTGTCGTCTCTTCAATCTACACCACAACTATGCTTGAGGATCTGGTTCTTTCTCGTAGAATCCCCCCAACTTTAGCACCCTGTAGATCTCTGCAACAGAATGGATGTGCTCTGTAAAATGCCCCCGTCTTCAGCACCCTATAGTTCTCTGCATACACTTCCTCCAACTTCGGAGCATGGCAAGTGGCCTCAATTGACTAAGCACCGTCGAAGCTATTTTCTGGGAACAACAGGAGGTGTCTTTGACTTTCTCGCAAGAGTTATCAAGCAACACAAAACACAGAAAAGCTAGTTTTACCTGTTCTAGTTAAATAATCCAAGCATTGAGATTTGTGATCACTATTGATTTCGCTCTTTAGTGTAAATACAAATATATACGGTGTAAATACATACAAAATACAAGGTTTTGCACTCTTCATATTTATTTTTATTTTTGTACACCCTCCGAACTGAGCCTTTATACTTTATCATTGCTTTTGCCTTTCTTCATAAGAACAACACACGAAAAGATCTAGGCCATATATGACAATTGAGTTTTTCAATCAAGTTCGTACTGCCAACCGGTTCAAAAAGTACCCGTTTTGGCTTTATCTTGGTGATGGTTTTACATTTAAAGAGGGTGAGTTGAGTCGTATTAGGTTGTATGCTTGTTCGTTTGCATTCTCGGCTCTGACAAACATAGGGTTAATAAGCCATTGAAGACAGTTTTTACAGTTTGATGTCTTTATGGTTGTTTGTTGATTTTGAATTATCAATTGAGGGTTAGGTATATAGTGTTTGCTCAGACTTTCAGAGAATATCAAATATCAAGATTAATATCTCAAAGTTGTGTGTGAACAATCCACAATCAATTCCCATGTTGCAATGAACCTGCAACACTCCGTCAATCTTGTGATAAACTCACAACGCATATCACAAAATTGCGATAAATCCACGGTTCATTGAGCCCACTCGCGACCCAAACCGAGAGAAGCCCGGTCGAGCCAAGGTGAGGCCCACGAGTACCCATAGCCACGTGGAACCTACACCATCAAAAGACGTGACGAGTAAACCTATTCGTGGGTCAGGCTACAACTTGGGCCCGAACCCGACCCTCATAAAAAGCCCTAAGCCCGGACCTGGGCCCGAGCCCGAAATTTAGCCCATGCTGTTACTACTGCTGAAGCGGCTGAATAGAGAGAGAGAGAGAGAGAGAGAGAGAAATTATAAAGAAAAAAATAAAAAATGTATATATTAAATTATAAATATATATATTTCAATAAATAGTATATTATTTATATATTTTATATAATATATAAAATACATATTATATATTTTATAAAATATATAATGCTGAGTCGGGCCGGGCTTTTTTGACAAATCCCGAGCCCGACTCGAAACACAGTCGGGCTTACTGTGTTAGGCCCGAGGTCAAGCCCGCGGGCCTAATTACATGACAAAGCCCAACCGGGGTGCGGGCCGGGCCATTGGGCTACCCGGCCCATGAACAGGTCTAGTGGCGAGATGCCACGTAGGGTTAACAAGATGTCGCCCGCCAAGCGGTAACGTCATTAAACACCACGCCAATTAAAATAAAGTGCACGAGAGGTAATAGCATACGTGAGTAACGAGGGATCTTGAGATGAAGGAAAGTCGATCTTCGAGAAAATCCTCATGAGACACGTGGCGAAACCCCAGTAGTGCACTTAATGATTGACAACGAATCCAATATTCATTTTCTCGATATATTGCAAATATCCTTATTTCCTGCCTTTTAGATCTTGGGATCTCCCCCATAAATAGAGGTCCTCCTCGTATTGAAATTCATTCGATCCTTGGCATTTAGCACCCAGCACTCAAGCACATTCTCTCTCCGCTCCCTCACCTCAGCATCCCTAACCCCAGAAGCCTATTCCCCTACCCACCGGTCTCTCTCTATCTTTCAAATATACCACTCCCCAACCAAGCCTTACCCCACCTACAGAGGGCACTGTCTATGATTTTTGTTTTTCTCTGACTCTCTAGAGACGTACTCCCAGCTCAAAGCCTGCTCATCTTTCTCTTGACTCCTCAGTCATTGTTTACTAGTTCCATAATTTTCCATCTCAATCCTCTCCCAAATGGCACCCATTGATCCTCATTCCTTCACCGATTCTTTTCACCCCTTTGCCACCCATCTTTCCCTCTCTATGAACTTCGGTTTTGCCTATTCCACCATTCCTAACCCCTTTCCCGTTCTCACTCTCTCCCATCTCGGAATCGATCAACGGCCAAAAACTCATTCTCTCCCTCTCCAACCAATCATCATTTCCTTCACAACAAGCCTATCTTCATCCGCTCTTCAATGGCTATTGCCACCTCAGACTTTCAAACAGACCTTCCCCTTTGTGCACACTCAGTGCCATTCGATCCACTCATTCTATGTTCCCCTATCAGGACACTCAATGCCATGGATTTTTGCGGAGACTCTCTCTCTCTCTCTCTCTCTCTCTCTCTCTCTCTCTGTGTTCCGTGTGTTTTCTCCTCCCTCCTCTGAAATGTCGGATCTGAAAATTGGCATAACAATCACACTCATAGGCAATGATTCTTACTCGGCTTATAGAAGAGGGACAAAGGGTAATATTGGGTTTTAAAAAAATAATTATATGTCACATGGTGTCATGTGTATATGGATTTTGATGAAATATTAGCGGATGCTAACAATAGGGGTAGAGCTAGGTAATTATAAAAATCATTAGGGGTGGTTTTAGACAATAGTCAAAAAATAAGGGTACAGTTTATCAATTAACTAAACAGTAGGAATAATTTACAAAATTTGTGCTTTATTTTATTAAATATTTTGAACATTTTTAGTTTAATTTACTTACACTATTCGATATCCCTACAATCCAGCTTGATGGATAAAATCCTATTTGAATCTAAATATAAACAATAAAATTTAGATCTACCTATATCCGATTCAACTGGATCCGTTGGCAGGCTACCTATATCCAAATATCGAGCATGAGGAATATTGTTCCTCTCTTCTAGTCATTATTTATCTTTGTTCTTTTTGTTTTTGTTTTTTGTGCAAACATTAGTATACGGTTCCCCTAATTTGAAAGTGAATCATTTTCATTATGTGTTCAGCTAATAAAGTAGATGGCCTCCTCCTACCCCAGTCTGGATATGCTAGAAACTAGATATGTAAGATGGGCAACACCATAGTAGAAATAAATAAAGTTTTTAAAATTGAATCCGACAACGAACCCTTCAGAGGTCTGGTTTTCAGGTTGAACAGTCCGACCGTTTGAACCAAATGAACAACCAATTCTGACAAAATAAATAAAAAATTAAAAAAAAAAACAGCTAAAAACTGCTAGACAATTCAAACAATTCAACCGCCCGATTCAATGGTTTATTGATTAAATCAATAATTTTTGGCCAAAAAAACGATTCTGGGGCTGGTTCCCAGTTTTTTCCGATCCTACCATCTGGTCCGATCCGATTTTGAAAAGCATGGATTGGTCCGGTCCGGGCCAAAAAGACGATTTTGAACACTTCAAAATGTTCCTAGCTAGCAACCCATCCAGGTCCACTTAGAGTATAAATAATTTGCTTTTGGGGCTTGAAACATGGTGTCCTAGGTCACTAGAAATTAATACAGAAGCTGCACTCTCATATATGTTAATATTAGACTTTTTTCAACAACAAAAAGACCAACCCAAATTATATGTACATACTGCTCTGTGCTATGTATATAATTTGGATACAAATTAATGATTTACTACTACAAAATTTTGTCACCCAAAAGAAAGACAAAAACTTAGGAGGGTGATGGGACACTTCTGAATATATATATATATATATATATATATATATATATATATATATTGGGAGTGTGTCTTCAAGAAATCGAAATCATCAGTGGATGATGCGTTTATCTTGATCACTCCTCAAGAAAAATCAGCCCTGGATGATGCGTTTATCTTACTTATGTTGGTTTCAAGTGCTTCCATTTGCCTCTCCATATCTCTCAGCTTCTGATTCATAGAATCCAACCTTCTCTTTGCTGCCTCATCTGCACCATTCCATTATCAAATACATATATCAAGTTCCAAACTATATAAATGATAGAAAATAAAGTAAAACCATAACATTTTTTATAACTCAACCAAATAATATTCCCGTAAACTCCCAAGTAAAAGCAGGCCATAAATAATTAAAACAACTCTTTAAATCCCCCGAAACACTTCATTTCATTAGTTATTGCACATGTTAACAAAAGAGTACTACAACACACTGAAGAGACTACTAGTTTCTTAGTTCTAGTTCTAGATGGCTTGATCATCGTTTAATTAAATTATATAGAGGCTTCCACGGTAGTCACAAGTATGCACCTCAGTGCTTAATTTTGCTTGGACAAGAAAGGTTTTGCACCCTCAGAAATATAGTTCAATATGGGGATGTTCAAAAACTCATACTTATTCTCTGTGAGGATTTCCACTTTCCAGTGCCTAAGACATTAACCTTCTAACTCACTTTCTGTAGTTTCCAGGGTGAGGGATTCTAGGTAGTAGTCTTTGCATTGAGAATATAAGCTTTCTTAGGACAATTCTCTAGGCCACCTCTCAAGGGTTGTCTGTGATAAGCCAAGACAAACCCAGTAGCTACCTTATCTGTGCCTTTTCCTTGAACCCTTAAGTGAAGAGTACCAGACTCTGTTGTGGTCATAGATATATACAGGTATCAAGGCCTACAACAATAGCTCGCCCCATAGAGATTTATTTATTGATTTGACTTCTAACTCTGCAATCCAGATATATATCATGCTCGATCTGGATTGATCGATCTCAAAAACTCACTGCAGTTGAAATAAGAGGATTTCAAGATGGTTAGGCCGCTAGAGAAAAACTATAACAGGGTCGTTTAGACACTGCTCTCCAAAACTGTCAAGTAATCATTCAACTCATCAAGTAGCGGAGAAGAAGCAGGTAATGAATTAAAGAAGAAAATAGAAAATCTCACCCAAACGAGTAATAAAATCAGTAATCATCTGAATGTTTATAGACCCAGAATTGGAGGGTTCCCCCTTTGATGTCAGGCTGTGTGGAGTACTCGTGCCGCCCATCGTGCCAGACATGATCGCCAAGCAAGCAGAGCTGCATAAAAGGACTTCCAAGCTAGAGAAGAAGAACAACTTAAAAGAAGCTAGAGAAGCACTGGAGAGTAATTTATACAGAATTAAGACGAGAGTCAATGTCAAGTGTTGAATACAAGAGTCACAGACAAATGAGATGGACCCGGACAATAAACGATCTCAGTCACGACTAGGCTTCCATTGGCTAAGTCAAATTGGATACATCATAAGCTTTTGTACTGTTTGTGCAACCCAAAATAGCACAAAAAAAAATGCTTTTTTTTGGGTCTTCTTCTATTCCTAGAGCACCTTAGTTTGTGATAGATTGATGCCTTGTCAAACCCAGAAGTTTTATTTATTTTTTCACAACAGTTTTCCGCTATCACCAGTACAAAAACACTTCCAAAAGACTTCGACGTCGGCCAGTGCAAGCTCATGCTCACACCATTCAAACTACCCTTGGCACGTAAGTACAGAGATATTCCTAATGCATTGCACTGACCGAAACTGAAATCCACCTACCCAAACAATCCCTTAATTTGGATGTTTTCTTTCGGATGGTTGAAACGTTACGTCGGCTGTTGAATTAATAACCAAACCTCATGATATTCTAATCTATATAGACTGTATCCTATCTGTTCAAAGGATACCAAACGACTCTTAGATGCATCACCCATATTCAGCGCGCTAAAAGATATTAGCAAGACAAAAATCGGCAAAGAAGATGCCGGTCAACTACTCAACTTTGTCTCCTAGACTGACTTCTAGCGCGTTGAAGACAGGCCACTCACCATGGAGTTGTATACATTTAACATTCATTACATGCATCATCCCATCAGGTGATGAAACAGTTTCCAAACATTTTCTATTGAATATAGCATTATAGCCCGTCCAGGACAAGATTCATTTTAGGACCTGGACGAATGGGCCAGACCCTACTGCTGACCTTGGACTCAATCTGGTCTTGCCAGCTGGACAGTTGGCCAAAGGGGCGGTGCATCAAAGTCAAAACTCAAGCGTGATTGGACCCTTAAACCCTCCAAATTGAAGAACCCAGATGGTCAAATTGTTCAACTTGGCCCAAATTAAACATTCTATTCAACTTTGGGTCCGCGACCTCATGGGCTGACCAGGTTGGCCTGATGGTGTTAATGCTTCGGACTGGCCCACAAAGACTTGACCATGTCAACCGTCAACCTCCAATTGGGTTCTAGTAAAGGAAGTCGACCCAGACTTGTAGATGAAAACGAGAGCAGAATGTTGTAGAACAATTTGGACGTTCCTTTCTCCTTCAAAGCCTTAGATTCTTAACTTCATTACAGAAGATTAAAAAGGACAAGCTGGTCAAAAATGTACATAGATTCAAAGGATAACAGACATTTCAACCCAAATTTATCAGAAATACAGCAGATTTTTGTTTGCAGGAACTAGGAAGAACATATGTTGTGTTTGGATTGTGGGTGGAAGTGCGGATTCTGTGATAAAATGGGTAATGAGAATGACTGGCCCCGTTTGGTAAGTGCCCATCTGGGACTGGGAGGGCTGAAGCAATGAAGTGCGGTGGTTTTTTGGTTTTTCAAGGTGGGCCCCACATGGTCAGCTTATAAGCTATGTTTGGAGAAAAATCCGGAGAGCCATTAGCTGAATCTTCAGCTCAGCCCTACCCGATGGGCCTTTCATTCAATCAATGGAAAATGTGGTTTGAAACTGCATTTCCTTGTCTCATTTCCTGGAGCTGAATGCTGAAATGGATTTTGTGTATCTTTTTCAGCCGATCTTTTCCAATTTCACTGCAACCCAACACAGAGAATCACATTGATCTTGGACCTTGTGGACACTTGGAAGCCATTAAAGTTTCTCTTAGGCCATACATAAAAGGGCTAATACAAGGAAATTAACCCTGTACTTGAAGAGGAGGTTGATGCTTACTTGCTTAGCCTCCCTTGTACATTCATATAATGTTGAGCTCTTTGATGTTGTTATTAGTGATTAAGAAATTAGCAAATTGTTCACAGACTGTCCATTTACTTCTAAAGAAAAAAAAAATCCAGAAAGGGGGTTAGAAGTGATGGTGGATGGGGTAATGGAGGAGAATATTAGGATGAGACAGGCAAAAGTGACAAATGAGAATAAAGAACTGGTGGCAAGGGCAATTGAGATGGCAGAAGTAGAAATGGAGATGAATGGATTGGTTTCAGAGAAGGTACAGATGAGAATGGTGGGGCAGAAAAAGGTGGGTTTAGAGGATTGGAGGAGATGAAACAGGCTGTCCGTGTAGACTGATTGATTGATCTTCAGAGGCAATTTTGATGGCCTAGATTAGAGGAGGTGATGAAGGCAAGTGAAATTTCTTCTTGATAGGGGTGCAGCTTGGGTCAGGTTGGGTTGGGAATTTGTTAAATTTAGTGGCCCAAATCCTAACCCGAGTCTAATGTAATGAAATTCTTTAAGTATGTGTTTGGTTTCATGGGTGTTGATGGATAGGCTGTTTATTTGTACTTTTTCACTATAAACGTTTTCTATTTTTGTTGTTTGGTTGAACTTTACTTTAAACGTTTTCTCTCCACCTCAGATTAATACCCAATAAAGTGTGCCATGTCAGCATTTAATTTCAACTTTCAAGTAACGTTGGGGTGTTGGGGGAAACAAGAATTTGGCATTTCCCCTAATGCCCCATACACAAAAATCAAAGCGTTTCAGTTTTCTACCATTTATTTGATAAACGGTAAAATCAAACAGTTATTTCATTTTGCCTCATGCAATAAACACCAACACCTATGTAGCACTGATGTGGCAACATTTTTTCAATAAATGCCCACGGATCCAAACACGGCATAAATCGAGCAACCCAATTTGCAGGGCAACTTCTTGATGAATGATGGAATCAAAGAGTAAAACAGTAGAAATGGTGGTCCAAAGGGGTGGTGGTGATGTGTGATATTAATTTATGGATAGGTCACATATTCTACCATGTTGATACTTGAAACCATAGCAGTGGCACATCATTTAGGTCATGGGTCTAATTTGATATATCACTTGGATGGGCTAGATTAATCTGTTGCTCTGAGAGACCACTTTGATGGCTTTGATTTTTGAGTTGATTTGATACATTATTTGGCTGGGCTGGATTAGTTGAAACCTTGATGCATGAATCACTTGAATGGTTGAAGTTAATTGATTGATCTTAGGGCCACTTTAATTCTTGGGTCGATGCGGTACCTCATTTGGAAGGGATAAATCAGGTAATATATTGCTTATCATTTGGATGTTTGAGATTAATTGACCAATCTTAGGAGGTATATTTGTTTTGTATATCAACTTATTCGGCTTACATATTTTTTCCAGAAAATTTAGTAACAAGCGTGAATGAAGATTAATTAAAATCATGGTAAGTTTCTTGATGATCCAAAATTGATTAATTGACCTTAGGAGGCCATTTTGGTAAACTAGATTTTTGTGTTGATTTGATAAGTTTTTAGATGACCTAAGATTAGTTACATTCCATACCTCTTACCCACAAACTTCTCCCACATGTAGGAAGAGTTTGTGGGTAGGAGACCCAAGCTCAGTTGGTTAAACCTTGTTACTCATCTTGGTTTGTACGGTTGAGATTAATGCATTTATGACAGCCCACATTGTCTTAAGAAACCATTTTTTATGTTAATTTGGCACATTACAGTTGCATAAATTTAATATATGATTCATATTACATTGAAAAGATGCCAAATTTTCTATTTTGAATTTTTTAAATGACAACATATTAGGATATTACTTCTAATTGACCAAACTTATTCGTCATACTCACACAAAGAAGCCTTTTCATCTGAAAATAGCCATTTGATTATCTTAGGCAAGCAAGACATTGCTCTGTACACTCGAACAAAATGCTCATACACATCAAACCAAGCTATCACTTGTATACCCGGATCACCAAAGAAAATCCCATTACGTAAGTTTAATTTCACTTCTAACAGGTGATTGAATTGATCAGATAGAATTGATATTTCTCTAATCTCTAGGAAAGTTATACCCTATACCTTGAACAGATTGTAAGTTCTTACAACCCAATTCATGGGTGTTCTGAAAACTATTATCATATCATATAATAAATTGTAAGATCCTTGAATGGAACTGTAAAGTTAAAACAATAATTGTATGTTTTTTTATAAAAAGGATTCAGACATAAAATTCGAATCAAAACATTTGGGTTTTACAATTCAGATAATGAAGCTGATTCCCTTGTAATGTGAACTATGTAGTACCAAAATAAATAAATAATAAATATAATATTAATTGATTTTCATGTCAAACTTGACTGCTTCTAGCATACAAGTGGTAAAACGGTCATTATAAGTATATATATAAGATATGGATTAAAATCCAGTAGAATGTGCATTTTTAATTACTTTTATAAATTTATAAAAACAGAAGCAATCTTACAATTTTAGGAAACAATTCACAATTCAAATCAAACTTCTTTATGATTTATTTTGCCATTACAATTTTAAGAATGTTCATGAAAGAGAATGGTGTTAAACTTATTGGAACAGACAAGTGAAGGATTTTGGGCTAGGAAGTCATGGATCAAAGGATTTTGTTTAGAGTTCAAATGCTAGAAATTTAACTGTCAATTATAAATTTTATAGGGTAAAAAATTGCAACTCGGACAAAGTAAGAAACAGGGGAAAACCAATCAAAAGGAGTTAAATTTAGGGTGTCAACTTAGAAATGGCTTAGGTATAATGGAATTTGGGCTAAAGGGAACTAATAAGGTGATCTCTTATTGATGTTAAACAATACTGCTTTGTTTGGGATCAATGGGATGAAATAAGTCCACATCTTAGTTCTTTAGTCATTCTTCATGAACCAACAAGCACCAAGCAATGAGCTCATGAAGGAGAAACTTTAATTAAAGAAGAAAAAAGAAAGAAACAAATATAGAAGCCTTACAAGGTTAGGGAGAAATATAAACAACAGGATAATGCAGAGGATCAATCTTAAAATATCATTCAACACTCACCAGAGAAACAGAAAGAATGATAATATAGGGTCTCTAGGGTGTTCAATCCTATTTAGCACAAGATCAATTTATCATCTTTATTGATGAAGACTTGATTGAAGGCATCAAACTGGCTTACAAACTAGACCAATGACATATACAGCTTATATACAATAAAAAAAGTGAAATAATAAACCCCCATGGCCAGACAGGCAGACACCATATACACAATAAAATAAATAAATAAGACAATTCCCTATTATAGAAATTCTAAGGTACCAGCTAGCTTAGTTGGTAAAGTCTGGGGTAGTCAAACCCCACTTGGAACCAAATTCTTCATTGTCACTAACTACTAAAAACTGATCACTGAGTTTGACAACAAAAGACCCTACAATAAAAACTTGAATTCCACATCAGTATGGTACAGATGGAATGGAGTGACAGAGCATGACTTCTGTGATTGATCCCAAATAGTTAGATTTATTCTTAATTGAGTTCATTCTGTAGCTTGTAACCAACTTTATACAAAAGGCGCCTATATTCCTACTGCTATATCAGAAGGTATCACCTTCTCTCTCCTGTTGGGGAGGATCATGACATAATTTGAATACCTTTATTTATTGGAGTATGTGGAGATATTGACATAGAATTTTCCTTGGGAAACTCAATCAAGATTTCCTTTTTGAGAAGAGGTAACTATATTGATTATGTATCAAGAAGAAATTTAGACAAGGGATATACACAAGAAGTATTAATAGTTAATACTGTTGAGCAGAAGGAGAAGGAGAAGAAGAAGAAGAAGAAGAAGAGGCTACAGAGTAATGGCCTCAAAAAACTTAGCTTCAGTCGAGTGAAGCTTTGCATTTATACTATTCTGGCCGTACATAACAATACGTCTACAGAATTACAAAAATGCCCCTGTGGGTACTAAGTCTGTGAACAGTACATATATTACACCTGTTAACACTCCCCCTCAAGTTGGGGCATAGATATCAATCATGCCCAACTTGTCACAGAGACCTTGATGTTTGGAATGGTTTAGCCCTTTTGTAAATAAGTCTGCTAGTTGGTCTTCAGAGCTGATGTATGGAGTGCATACTTCGCCTGTGATGATTTTCTCTCTGATAAAATGCTTGTCAACTTCAATGTGCTTTGTTCTATCATGTAGTACCGGGTTGGCAGCGATACTGATAGCTGCCTTGTTGTCACAGAATAGAGTCATGGGTTTACCAAATGGAAAACCCAACTCTCCCAATAGATTCTTCATCCACATACCTTCGGCTACTCCATGTGCCATTGCACGGTACTCAGCTTCAGCACTGGATCTAGTTACCACGGTTTGCTTCTTACTCCTCCAAGTAACAAGGTTCCCTCCTACAAAGGTGCAGTAACCACTAGTAGACCTTCTGTCACTTTGGGATCCAGCCCAATCCGCATCTGTGTAAATTTCAACCCTCAAGTGTCCATGTTTCTAGAATAATAAACCAGCACCCGGGAACTTCTTAAGATACCGAAGTACTCTCTCTGCTGCTTCAAGATGGGTGGACCTAGGTGCATGCATGAACTGGCTGAGGACACCAACAGCATATGCTATGTCTGGACGAGTCATAGAGAGGTACAACAATCTTCGTACAAGCCTCTGAAATTGCTTCACATCCTTAAGAGGTTCACCTTGGCTGTCACTTAACTTATGGTTGGGGTCAATGGGAGAGTCAACTGGTTTAACCCCAATCTTTCTAGTGTCCTTAAGCAAGTCTAGGACATATTTCCTTTGGGAGATGAAGATACCCTTTTTTGATCGGGCAACCTCAATTCCAATGAAGTATTTGGCAGGTCCTAGATCTTTCACTTCGAACTGAGTGGCAAGGAAACCCTTCAAACTTTGAATTTCATCCTCCCAGTCACCAGTAACAATTATGTCATCCACATATACTATTAGGGCAGCCATTTTACCTTCTACCCTTTTTACAAACAGTGTGTGATCTGACTGACATTGCTTGTATCCCCTCTGCTGAACTACAGTATGAAATCTGCTAAACCAAGCTCTTGGTGATTGCTTCAGCCCATATAAAGACTTCTTTAACTTGCACACTTTCTGTTCACTTCCTTGAGCCAAAAAACCGGGGGGTTGAGCCATATAAACTTCCTCTTCAAGGTCACCATTCAAAAAGGCATTCTTGATGTCGAGCTGATGTAGATCCCAATTCAGATTGACAGCAAGAGAGAAAAGTACTCTAATAGAGTTCATTTTGGCAACAGGGGCAAAGGTTTCTGCATAATCAACTCCATATACTTGAGTAAAACCCTTTGCCACTAAACGAGCTTTATACCTCTGCACAGTTCCATCAACCCCATGCTTAACAGTGAACACCCATTTACATCCAACTGGAACCTTACCCTTAGGGAGATCAACAAGTTCCCACGTGCCATTCTTATGAAGAGCATCAATTTCTTCCTTCATGGCATTTGTCCATTCTGGTACTAAGAGAGCTTCTACCACATTCTTGGGAATAGGGATACTGTCAATGGAGGTAAGGAAGGCACGAAATGAAGGTGAGATGTTCTCATAGGAGACAAAGTTGGAAATGGGGTGTTTTGTGGTGCACAACCTAACACCTTTCCTGTGAGCAATAGGAAGGTCAAGATCATTAGCAGCAGGGAGGTCAGGACTATCATTGAGAGTCAAGTTACCTGAGAGGGTATGATCTTCCCTCGAGGAGTTTGATGGCACTTGAGGTATAGCTTATGGATTCTCCACAGCTCTTGAACTTGGTTGGTCTTTATGACGACGAGAAAAAACACGGAAAGGTGGAGGATCAGGAAGAGAAGGGGGAGAAGGAGAAGGATTAGGAAGAGGAGGAAGTTGAACCAGTTTCTCCTCATGCCTACACTCCCCCTGAGGAGAAACAGGAAAGAAGGTAACATCCATGGAGACATAGAATCTTCGAGAAACAGGATCAAAGCAACGATACCCTTTCTGAGAGAATGAGTAGCCAAGAAATATACACGGGATAGCACAAGAGTCCAATTTCCCCCGGGTGGGAGATAGGTTTTGGACAAAGCACCGACAACCAAAAGCACGAGGAGGGATAGAAAGAAGAGGGACCTTAGGAAAGAGAAGCTGATGTGGGGCTTTGTACTCTAACCAACGAGAGGGCATTCGGTTAATGAGGTATGTAGAACAAAGGACAGCCTCAAGCCAAAATCGTTTGGGAACATTCATGTGGAGTAGTAAACCTCGTGCCACTTCAAGGAGGTGTCGGTTCTTCCGTTCAGCCACACCATTTTGTTGTGGCGTACGGGCACAAGAGCTCCGATGAAGAGAGCCATGTGAAGCAAAGAACTCCGTGAGGTCACTATGAAAAAACTCTTTTGCATTGTCTGACTGGAATATTTGAATCTCGGTCTGAAATTGGGTGAAGACCATCCGCTGAAAATCTTGGATAATTTTTGGTACTTCCTCACGGGTTCGCATTGGATATACCCAAGTGTATCTGGAATAATCGTCAATGAAGGTAATGAAGTACTTGTAGCCACTCTCAGAAGGTAAAGTAACAGGGCCCCACACATCAGAATGCACAATGTGAAAAAGAAACTCAGATTTACTATTTCTTTGAGGGAATTGAGTTCTACAATGCTTACTTAACTGACACGTTTGATAGGAAAAATTAGAAAAAGACATTGACTTACACAGTTCTGGGAAAACCAATTTCAAGGTTTCAAAAGACAAATGACCCAGACGACAATGCCACAAATACATTTTACTCTTTTTGAACTGACTCATAGACTCTGTAACATGAAGGCCAGCCATATTCTCCAGCATGTAGAGTCCTTCAACCATACAACCCCTACCAATCGTCCTCCCCGAGGCCAGATCCTGAATCACACAATAGGTAGGGAAAAAAGTCATAGAACAATTCAAGGAATTTGTAATACTACTGAGTGAGAACAAATTCATAGGGAATTTTGGAACATGAAGAACATCAAAAGAGTAAGGCCGAGGGGAAGAGAGAGAGTTCCTTGACCAGCTATAGAAGTGTATGATCCATCAGCTAGTCTCACTTTATCTCTTCCGGAAAGAGGGTGATAAGTTTGAAAGTAAGAGGACATACCAGTCATGTGTTTTGACGCTCTAGAATCGATTATCCATGGAGAGTCAAGGTTGTGTGAGGAAGCATGGAAAGCAGTGGCAGAATTACCTGATATGGATGCAAAAGAAGTGGTGGAGTTTACAATATCCTCCCATGGGTCTGATCCAGAGTAGTTGTGTTGGCTATGAGGTGTTTGAGGCACAGGAGAAGTGGAGGGCTGATTCTTCCGAGAAACCATATTTGCCATGTGGTGTTTCTTGGTACCTTGTTGCCCGGGTCTTCTAATTACATCTGAGCCTTGCTTCTTAGGTAAATCCTGAACCCACTTTGGTTTCCCATGGAGATCCCAACAAGTATCTTTGGTGTGTCAGGGCCTCTGACAATTAGTGCACCACAATCTTTCCTTATTCATGA
This sequence comes from Nelumbo nucifera, assembly GCF_055504915.1. Classification (NCBI taxonomy): domain Eukaryota; kingdom Viridiplantae; phylum Streptophyta; class Magnoliopsida; order Proteales; family Nelumbonaceae; genus Nelumbo; species Nelumbo nucifera. The sequence continues at coordinate 126,242,634 of NC_142649.1, forward strand.
TTCTAGGTTTAGAAGTACTCAAAAAACACAGGTACACTGCCTTACAGAGCTGTTACAGTCCACAACTAGGCACTTGCTGATTTTCAGTTTCACAGAGAACCAAACACAAACACTGCAGCTGCAGTACTAGGATGTATGACCTACACTGTGTAGGAGTCCACAGAACAATATATGAACTGCTCTTGCAGTGTAACCAGATCTGAAAGATCTATAGTTTTGCAACTTCAATACAGTTTCTCAACCAAAAGAAAAAAAAAAACTCAGTAGAAACAACAATACAAGTGGTGACGCACCACACCTAGTCGGCTGATATCCACTTTCCAAGACAGCCGAACAGTCACTTAGGGTCTAGGGTTCAACCACAGTCCCTCGGAGAGTTGAATAGAACAACATACACTCGGAGGAAGGGGAACAGTCCCTACACAGATTTTGGGACATTAACAGTCGTGCAAGAAGAGAGCCATAAACAGGAAAAGAAAAAAAAAGTTTCAGTCCCTATGTCACCCGAACTGTGAATAGGTAGAACAGTCGTGGATTCGAACTTCTCTTCAGGACAGAACCTTCCTTCGAACATCTGGGATGGATTTCCATAGACTTCTTAGCCGAGCAACACCAGCTACTAGCACCTAAGGCTGGAAGTTGAACAGTCAGTAGCAGAACCCCTTTTTTCTGCGCCAGGAAGTTGAACAGTCAGCTTTCATGTAGCAGAACCCAACTCGACAGTGGAGACAATCCACAGTACTAGAGAATGCTTCCTCTCCTTGTCTTCGAGCATCAGGACTATAGCTTCTATGCAGCAGTGGAGAGAGACCTCAGTTGGTTGTTTTCCAGGCCTGGACAGTCCTGCTCTGATACCATGTTGAGCAGAAGGAGAAGGAGAAGAAGAAGGGAAGAAGAAGGAAGAAGAAGAAGAAGAAGAAGAAGAAGAAGAGGCTACAAAGTTAAGGCCTTCAGTCGAGTGAAGCTTTGCATTTATACTATTCTGGTCGTACATAACAATATGTCTACAGAATTACAAAAATACCGCTGTGGGTACTAAGTCTGTGAACAGTACATATATTACACCTGTTAACAAATACAATACAAAAACTGCTCAAGATGGAGCTATCATCACTATATGAAAATGTCCCTCTGCACCCTGGATTTTGCTAGGCTATCTTCTGGAGCATCCGGTTCTCCAGGGAACCACCCCTAATCTGTATCCTCAGCCCAGCCAGCACTTCCTTAATTCCACTGACATAATTCACCAGTCTTCAAAGCACATCTCCAGTCTGGTACCAATAACTAACATTTTCTGAGTCTCATTTAATGGCCACGGGGGAGATCGAAAAAAGGAGCCATCTTTTCTGAAGGGGGTGGTGGTCTGGTGGAAACTGAAACAGTGGTGGATGACATGAGAGAAACCTAATTACAATCTTCAGTCTTCCCCTGGTCACCCTCCTGTGGAAGGGGAGATCCTTTTATAGTTAGGTGGCAGTTAAGTCGGTCCTGGGCTGTCAGGCATTGGTGGGGTTTTTAATCCACTGCCCAAATCCATGACATGAGCAAATAACAAGAAATTTTTCCCTAAGGCTTCAAAGCATGACTCTTTAGGCTGAAGAAACCCCACCATGCTGCCACATGGTGCTTGTGGAAAAAATAAGAAATTACAACCTTACATTTACCTGAAATCACATCAGGAATTTGTATTGCAACAGTAACAAGTTCATCTCCCAAAACATTCAAAGAGGAACAAACATCAGAGTAATACCTTGGTTCAGAAAAAAAAAGGATAGTTGTCCAATGCTTCCTTTTCTAGATTTTGGATTCCTGAATCCTGATACATCAAATTCTACCTGTTTTATGTATCAAAGACTAAGATGCCCTATGAATATATATATATATATAATTTAGCCATGCCTGTGAGAATTCTGATTGATGTACAAATTGCTTAAAATGTCTAATATGCCTCTCACTTCTTAAGATGTTAAAACTAGGATTATCCAATTATTTAAATTACCTTACGATTGTAGTTACTTATAAATGAACTAGTCCTAGGGCTGTCAACAGATGGACTCCAAATCTGAAACTTAATCCAACATCCTATCCAATTAAGGTCCAAGTCCAATTAAATTTATAATATGTAAATTATATTATATATAATTTACAATAAAAAATTCAATATTTCATATCTATAGTAATTAACTTTCTTTAGTTTTTATTTTCTTTATTTTAATGAAATATAAAACAGACTTGATTTATACCTGAAACTGATTCAAGTCTGGAAGGATATGAATCTGAACCAAGATCCCTAAATCCAAATGGATTCACATTTCAGTCTTTGATAATTAGATTGGATTTGACTGTGGCTGGATGTGATTCGAATCTGACCCAATTAGATCCCTAACTAGTCCTACTAGGTAATTAGTGATTGCAGCCTAGTTTTATGATGTGGACGCGTATTGGGAGAAGCAGCAGCAATGATCCGGTGTTCTCATCCTATCCAACTCGGCAGCAACAGTCTTATCCATTCAGCAGATTAGATTAGACTGTCTTGTTATTCTTATTTTATCTTATTAAGTTAGTAGATTAGATTATCTTATCTTATTAGGATTAGGATTAAGAGAGACTTATCTTATCTTATCAGTCTTATCTTATCAGGATAGAGTTGGAGGTCTCCCTATTCAGCAAGGAGTCTCCCTAAGAGCAGGACTCTTGTAATCTCCTATTTAAGGAGCCACTATTATTGAATAAAGGCATCCAAAATTACAGTCAATAGAAGAGTAAAGGAGAGTTAGGGTGATCTCTTGGACAAATCACCCCTTAGGTCGCCACGATAGGGTTTCCATGCAAAGGGAGGGGCAAGGGGAAACTAGAGGTTCTCCCCGTGGACCGACCCGTGACGAGATCCTACGCCCGGGCCCATAACATTTTGGTATCAGAGCAAGGCGTCATGGGTGATCTGGAGCAACTGCTGTCCAGGGTCCACGAACTCGAGCACCAGCTCATGGAGACCAGCTCAGAAGTACATGAGATCATGAACGAAGTCAGGGAGCTGCGGCGTCTAATAGAGTTATTCCTTTCTAGCAAAGAGAGGAACACAGAAGGGGGGACAGCCACTAGCGACCGCCAACCAGATCTGCCGGAGTCTTCCGACGAACAGCAGTTCGGCAACCAGGAGGCCGCAGTCATTCCCAAGTAGAGCAGGTTAGAATTCCCGTCGTACAACGGCAACGGAGATCCCTTGGGCTGGCTGTACCGGTGCGAGCAGTTTTTTCGAAATCAACGGACAGACGACCGGGATAAGGTAAGCCTAGCCGCCTTTCACTTAACAAAGGAAGCGCAACTCTGGTTCTATCAATTAGAACAGGAAGAACCTGGGCTCAGTTGGATCCAGTTCAAGTCCTACTGCCTTCTGAAGCAAAATACCAGTGCCAGTTCTAGACCCTCCTCGCGAGGGCATCTTCAGTGCGACCGGACCAGCAGGTAGACATGTTCACCGCTGGGTTAGCAGAACCTCTGCGGGTGGACGTGGAAATGCAGAATCCCCCCAACCTGGTTACAGCCATGAATATAGCTCGCACCTTCGAACGCAAACTACAACTCAGCCGTGGACCCTTCAGTATGGGGCGGCCTCCATCAGCATGGGCATCCCCGGAACCACTCGGAATGGCTCCATATTCAGCAGCCAGCCAAGAACAGAAGCCACAGACGAGCAACAATTCCATATCAGCATCCAATGTGGGGAGCAGCGTCGTTGCACCCCCTATTAGGCACTTGTCCAGGGCTGAGATGGCGGAATGCAGGGCGAGGGGACAATGTTTTAATTGCGATGAACTCTACTCAGTAGGGCACAAGTGCAAGAGACTTTTCTGCCTCCTGGTGAAACAAGAGGAAGATGAGGATGAACCCTCTTCATTGGAACCCGATCCAGGAGGGCGAAATCATTCCACCTATCCAGGATTCCTTTGACTGTGTTTCCAGACACCCATCCTGAATTCGAGCTTGAGGACAAGCTCGTAGTCCAAGAGGGGAGTAATGATGTGGACGCGTATTGGGAGCAGCAGTAGCAATGATCCGGTGTTCTCATCCTATCCAATTCGGCAGCAACAGTCTTACCCATTCAGCAGATTAGATTAGACTATCTTGTTATTCTTATCTTATCTTATTAAGTTAGTAGATTAGATTATCTTATCTTATTAGGATTAAGAGAGACTTATCTTATTAGATTAGGATTAAGAGAGACTTATCTTATTAGATTAGGATTAAGAGAGACTTATCTTATCTTATCAGTCTTATCATATCAAGATAGAGTTGGAGGTCTCCCTATTCAGCAAGGAGTCTCCCTAAGAGCAGGACTCTTGTAATCTCCTATTTAGGGAGCCGCTATTATTGAATAAAGGCATCCAAAATTTCAGTCAAGAGAAGAGTAAAGGAGAGTTAGGGTGATCTCTTGGACAAATCACCCCTTAGGTCGCCACGATAGGGTCTACACGCAAAGGGAGGGGTAAGGGGAAACTAGAGATTCTCCCCGTGGACTGACCCGTGACGAGATCCTACGCCCGGGCCCATAACATTTTATTATCAGATTTCAGGAGAAGATGTTCTTCCAAGGGAAAACATTTTTAAGAGAAACTCGAAAATGAATAGAAAGAAACCATCAAGATGTGCATAGATATCCATAGTCCATGTTTAAGTCTTGAAAGAATGAAGTTTAAGATACAAATTAGTACTAGTATAGCATACGGGAATTCAACCAAGTCCTGTACAAACATGTTAAAAGAGCAGTATTTGAATTGTATCTAGTTTCCAACTTATCAATACACAACTAGTAGAAACTGAAGCTAAAGCAGACAAGTATCTGCCAGAGAAATTCCTTCATTAAGAGTTACAAAAGGCCTCTTATTTGACCAAACCGTGAATGACTTTGTGTTTGTGTTGCCAATTTGGCAGCTTATTCTGTTATATAGAATGGCTGTTCATTCAGTTTACAACATAATCATAAAAGGAAACTGCACCAGTGAACTTGATATTCAATGAATTTGATGACCTTTACAAGAAACCAATCCAGAGATGTATAACTACTGATCTGCTCCATGAAAGAGAAGAGAATAAACAGTAATTAACTTACATGTATACTTCTAGTTACAAAATGGAAACTCGACCACTGAATTTCATTAACCTATAATAGCACAAGTAAACAATTAGAAAAAGTACCACGGCACCCACCAAGAAAGAAATATATAGAGAAGCTTTTAATTACCTTTTAATTCATTGATTGGAAAAACAATTCAGCTCAAGTAATTTAGGATAAGCCTTTGCAGTTCTATGTTCCTGCTTGCAGGGATGGAGGTGTTATTAATTCCTGACAAAATGCAAAAGAATGTAGGTGAAAATCAATTCAACTCTCCCAGAAAAAAGAAAAAGAAGAAAAATCCAAATCAATTTAACAACCTTGTCCCAAATATTTAGCAACTCAATGTGAACTACAAAAAGGAAGAATGACAAAATTACCTCAGAATACCGTAAATAGTCTGCATTTGTATTTGAAGATTTGTCAATCGTCTCCCACTTGGGATCATTGGAAGAAGTTTCAGAAAGCTGCTTTCTGAGATTGAACCGTGTGCCTTGGTATGACCGTAAAGAGGGATTCCTTGAGGGAATGGAAGGCAAGGCACGTAAAAGCCAAGACTCAGAAGGTGATTTTGGTAAAGGTGGGGGAAGAAGAGCACTTAAAGAGCTGGTACAAGAATTTCCATCATCATTATCTGCTGATAGAGGTTGTGAGTTATCAAAATCCAATTTTGCATCAGTAGGCACTTCTTTACACAAGGCAGACCTTGATTCCTGATCAAGAAAAGTATCCTGTCTGGAGCCCTCTGTTCTGTCTATCTGCCCTCCAAGAATTGACCTTTCTGCAGAACAAGGTAGATCAGAATCAACAACCCCAAATATTTTAGGATCCAATATGCGTTTATCCTCCAAGATTTTAAGGTTTTTAATATTTTCAATGCAAGAACCAGTTGCAAGGTTTTCTTCTTCCATCATACTTTCTCCCATAACTTCAGAATCTTTATCTTTGGTATCCATCAATGTCCTAGAATTTGCAGAACTTGACTTTGAATTTGGAGTCTCCACTGTGTGTACAGAGTCTACATAGAGAGTTTTCTCAACCATAGGGCTCAACGAGCCCAACTCTTGCTTATTGTTCTGGTGGAATAATATATCTCTTAAACAGTTACCACCTTTATTATATGAATCTAAACCATTAGCCTTGCGATCTTTAACTTCTCTAGGAATGCCAAGAAATCCTGATCCTTCATGAAAAGGAGACCGAGGTGCTTCATTCCGATATGGTAATATCCTGTAGGGAGAGGAGCCATCTGGTGTTTGAGAATCACTTGAATAAGTAAGATGGTTAGATTCACTTGTCAGCTTAGTCTCATCCTCAAGGACCCCAGATGGTTTTAGTCGACTAGCTAATTTGTGTTTATAGACAGCATCCCATGTGTGCTGCAAAATGCATGAGAACAGAGCAAACAACAAAAATATGGACATGAGACAAGAGCAATATTCCCAGGCACAGAGAGAGAGAGAGAGAGAGAGAACTACCTCATCATTTATTTCCATGTGAGGCCTAGAATGTCCAGTCTTGACCCGTGTACCAACCTTACGGACAGAAGAAATGGGCACGTGATTCCTAACTTTCATTCCTGGGATTGGATTTAGAAGGCAAAAGGAGTTCTTTAGGCCAAACCGAGGAAATAACCCACAAGCTTTTGCGGATAAATTCCCAGTATCATCATAACCATCTTCTTCATCTTCATCTTCACTTTCTTCTTCCCCTTGATCCATAGGAAATTGTGGCAACATGTAAGGCTTATAATGATATTGTGGAGGCCGCCTATCTTCACTTACCACCTTCACCTGCCTTTGTTGTTCACGTGGCAGAGGTTGCTTTCTTGAAGTATGTTGAGGTGTCTCCTCAGCCATTGCCTTGGCTGCAGGTAAGAAACGTCCCAGCATGAAATCCCTGGTCTGTGGATCTGTTGAGAAAGTTCCAGATGGTCTCATGTTTGGACCATCCAATGCACTCAACCCGGTTACACTACAGTTCAATAAGAATGATTCAGTTCTTGACAATGTTTCAAGTGCATCTGTAAAGGCTTCATCAACATCTTCCTCAGTATCTGCATCCCTTTTTTCCTTCAAGCTCTCCTTCAAGTTATCCAACGCAGTTACATTTTCATCCAAAGATGAAATTTTATAACTAGGATGAATATCATTAGCTTGGGGTCTGATGGCATTTGGATCTTCAGGTTCCTTGTTTGAAGACTGTTGTTTAACACCAAAAGCTCTCCCAGGTGGAAGCTTTGGGGGTTCAATAGGCCGTGCTTGGAGTGCATCCCCATCCCTTGGTCTTCCTGGGATCTGCTCCCATAGAAATGGAACTGCACCAGGATTTCTAACAGGCCCTGATTTCAAATCCGACTTGTGATAAGGAAAAGAAGGTATCTTTCGCTGAGACTTCTCAATTCTCTTACTCTCCTCTCCTGAAGAAGCTGTTATAGATGAGAAACGCCTCACAGACAGAAGTGGAGCATTAAAATCCAATTGCTTTTCCTCCATCTATTTCTTCAGCACACCATGATCCAAGTTAATTCTACAAATACAATGTATCAATCAAAAAACGCTGCACATACAGTGCCCCAAAACCCAAGTTCAAGATTCAATACAACCAAGCATAGCTCTGAAACCAATTGGATAATACAAGGTACGAAGCACAGAACAAACCGTAAATGATAAACCCATCAAACGTCCATCTCTCAAGCCAAGTCAGAAATTTTTCACAACAATCAGAATTCATAAAGCTCTATTGAAATTAGAACGATCAAGATTTAAGAAACAATCAAATTAATGCAGAAACACTCAATTGTAACTCTAAAAGTGAGACTAACAAGAAGATAACATCTTCAAATTGCTTCTAGTTTTCTTCAGGATATCAAACAAATACGTCGAAGAGTGAACTGATAACCTGATTCTTCACCGAAAGAGAAGAACAAAAACAATCAATTCCAGAAAAAATAGACAACTCCCAACATTACCTCCAAAACAAAAATAAGAACAATTATCAAACAAGCCAAATTCCTTTAATTCTACTGAAACTGGGAACCACGAAAAAAAACCGACACCCTTGACAAAAAAGAAAGCTATTTTTTATATAAAACAAGCATGTAAAAAACGAACCCAATTCCTACTTCTCTCTGAGGTTATGAACAACAAGAAGAAAAAATAGAACTAAGACAAAAAAAGAGCCAAGATCTATATTGCAGATATTCCACTAAACTTATAGTCCAGAAAGTTAAATAATTATCTACTTACACACAAATAAAAACCGAGAAGGGTACCTCCTTGGATTCGCCGGTCGTGAAAACCCAACTTCCCTCTTTTGCTGAAAAGATGGAGAGAGAGAGAGAGAGAGAGAGAGAGAGAGAGAGAGAGAGAAACAGTGACTTCAGAAGTGATGCTCCATCAGTCAATATAACCAGGAAAAAAAAGAGAGAAAAAAGAGAAAAAGCGACTCAAGAATAAACCCTTTTATCGGCTTTTTCTTCTTCTTTTCCCTGCTAACTCTCCTTCAAGTTACCGGGCGTTAATGGAAAATCAAATATTTTTCATTTCCTTTTTATTTTCTTGCCATTTTTCTTTCCATCCAAACAAGCAAATCGTGTTCACAGTTTTATAAAAATTTCAAATTTTAATCCTTGTCTTTTAATTCAACTCTTCTCTTGAACCTCGTTTAGTATCACGTGGAGACATTTATTGGGTTTATAAAGAAAAAGGCGGGTCTCTCTCTCTCTCACCGTCTTCAAACTGTGAAGCTCCATGTTCAGACGACGACGGCCTTCATTTCTTGGCTCATTAGATTCTGAGAAAAAGAACAACTGTATCCCTACATTTACCAAAATATCCTTCTTTATTTCAGCTAAAGTCCACTCGTGGGTCCGAGAGTAGTGGAATATTGTGTTTTCGCTTTACCCTTTTTGGAATTAAGGGCTGGCTACTCTTTTACTGAGTTTTCAAAGGAACTCACTCCTCTTAATCCGTGAAAATAGGGTGAGGGATTTGCTGCTCATTAATAAATGAGCCTCGGGCAGTTACTTTATTAAGCTGAGAAACGTTAGAATATGACTAAATACATCTAGTAAGTTGCATTGCTGCAGTATTATCCGTTCATCCATGCGATTAGAAAATCAAGGGGTGGTGATGTGACGTTGAGATTGAATTCGAGTCAAATGGGAAATGCTTGACTTCAAACTTGACCCAAGGCTGTGTTTGGTTTGAAAGAGAAGGTTGGGAAAGCGGGTAAGCGGGTTTTTAGAAAAATTGGGTTAGGAGTACCCGAACCACAAAAAAACCGCTCGGGAAAGCGGGTAAGCGGCTGCTGCTGTTTGACTCAATAGTAATTGGGCCCGTTTGGGATGGTTTTCTAGCAGCGGCTTCTGGATTTAAGAAGTGGGCCTCACCCAGAAAGCTTGTAAACCATGTTTGGTAGATGCCCTAAACATGACCTGCTGAACTTCTAGTGACGTCTCCAAAACGGTTCAATCAACATTCAGCAGTGTTTTTAAAATCAGACCGGACCAGACGGTCAGACCGAAAAACCGAGAATCAGTCATCTGACCAGTTCTGTTTTATCTCAAAATCGTCTTTTGGCTCAAAATCATTGATTTGGTCAGCAAACCGTTGACCCGAGTGATCAAACCGTTTAAACTGTCCAACAGTTTTTGGCCATTTCTTTATTTTTTTATCAGAACGGATCATCCATTTGGTTTAAACAGTCAAACCGTTCAACCTCAAAAACCGAACCCCTGAACAGTTTGTTGTCTGATTCATTTTTAAAAACCTTACATTTCAGCCCTTCCAAACAGGCCCTTGGGTTTTGAATCTTTCATTGATCTGCTTTTGCTAAGCTGTTTTGTAGAAAAACATTAAACGCCCATTTGGGAGCTGAGTTTATCACTTAATTAAGTTGATTCAGTTGCTTTGAAACACTCCAAACAAACTATCTAAAGAGGCTGAAGTGGATAGCCCAAAAATGACTGAAAGTCTGATTTGAGATCTCTAGATTTTTTAACAAACATAGCTTAAAAACTGTTTATATACGGTCCACCTCAAAAAGCCAAAAGCTGCAGTAATTCAACCCTCCTAAATGGGCACTAAAATAAGTTTCAACAAAAGCCATTTTTCGGGTTGAATAATAGTAATTTTGGGCTTTTTTTAGATTTTCTCATCAAACATTTTAAATAGACATAAAGGCTGCAAATGAATCAGATATTGATTCAATCTGATTTGAATTATTGAAAATCAGATTTGAAGATAACAATTTTCTTATTGTATTAAATTCCAAGATACCCTATCCAAATTTGACACGCAGCCCACTCGGTGCTATCAAATCAAATATGGGTGGGACCCGAAACCGTATGGCTTACTAGGTCCCCGATACATCGTTTTAGTGGAATTTCCATTAGAAAACCAGGACCCATAACAAATGTGAAATGTCCAATCTAATCCGGGTTTGACAACACAGCCTAAAGCAATGGCCTGCCTAGCTACTCTTGTAGATTCGGTTTGATTTCTCTAAATGGATCCGGATTAGTTCTCAATATGGACATTTCATTTTCCAGCTAACCCGTTTATTAAGTCAAGGTCAAGATAGCAATTTGCAGGTTCACATTAGACGACTCTTTAGTGAAAGTAATTACTAAATTAATATGACAAGACTCCATAAATTACAATTATAGAATACCCACTTGGAGCTTGAGTTAAAAGTTAAAACCACTTTTTTTGTTTTTACATGACAGAGAGAAGTGCTTTTTTTATTTTATATCTTGTATAGTTAGGCACGAGACAAACAACAGACTTGTGGAGTAGCGTTTGCTTTGAATCGTATTCTCAGCACCATGTAGGCCCACTTTTGTCCTCCTCGGAACTGAATGACTTTACAACCAAACAAGACTTATAAAAAACAAACTAAGGAGAATATAATAAAGGTTTTTTTACTCCAATTAACAAATGAGAAAAATGCTTTTCGTCAATGACAATTACTAAAGTATAGTTTGGCAAGTATTTTTTTCTTTTGAAAGATCTGACTGCCGATAGACATAGTGGGTTTTTACGTAAATATCTTAGCAGCCCAGGTATATTTTTTCGCACGAAAATGAAATGAAAAAAAGTTGAAAAACTTTATTTAGAATTTTTCGAAAATAACCCAAAATTGACTTTTTGCATTTTTCGAATTAGAATCTTTTGACAACTAGATTTTCCCCAATCAAACAGAACAGGAAAAGATGAAAATATGGTCTACCAAACTTCTAAACAGCCTGCACTAAGGAAAAACGCCAAAGAGGGTCTAAAAAATCTAAGGAAATTTATAAAATAAAAGTGTATGAAAAAACTGTTCATTACATATAATATAAAATAACGAAATCTACAATTTGATGGGTCCCACCAAAGCAAATTGTACCGATTTGAAGAATTTACACTTCATCAAAATGATGTGATAGATCTTACTGTTATAACCATCCGATCGGATTAATCGGTAGTTGTTAGCTGAATCTACTCCAAATTAAGTCGCTCTCATTAGAAAAACTGCAAATTAATGCTTTTTGAAACCCTTCCAGAAAGCCAGACAAATCCCACAAATATCTGCATGTAAATGGACAAATGACACCCACGTATAATACAAAAGTGCCATTGATTGATTGAAACCCATGAAAACATCAAGATGGTGGATTGATTGGTGGGTCACCCACATCATCTAATGGTGGAGATCAACTTTGACGATGGGTGCTTTAGAGTTTACTCATGGGAATCCAGGCTCTGCTTCCACGTTCCTAACCAAAGTCTAAATTTGACTTGCTTAGCTTTGTCTTAATTACATCATCCCAAGGAAAAATTAAATTAACAAATATAAGTTACACGAAATTTATTGCAGGCCACCTCATGTTTTTCTCATGGCAGTTCAGACTTTGCTGCCATTTTAGGGGTGTCAATTGGAGTGGATTTGGTCCAATCCAATTCAATGAATATTTCGGATCAATCTAATTCAATGTTTGGATCATTCAATTTGTTTTAATTTAGATTGGTTTTAATTTAAATCCGATCTATTGATATATATATTCTAACCTTATATCAATGGATCAGATTAATCCAATCCAATTTAATAAATATTTTGGACTGAATTGGTCCAATTTAATATATCTTATTGGTCTGTTTAATCCATTCAAATTAATTTTAAACCAGACGGGCCCAGTCTAAAACTGGTCCATTGACACCCATAGCTGCCAAGTACCTAACCAGAGTCAAAAGTAGCTTTCCCAGGCATGTCATATATACCAACTCTTCTGTAGCCTTGTTTGTGAAATTAAAAGTTTAAAATAGGTCAAAGGTTCAAAACTAACTGGTGAAGAGAGAAGAAAAGAAAAAGGCATGTCATATATCAATTATCAGACCCAATCAGAGGTGACTGATGGGGTGGAAGAGAGAGTCTAAGAGGGAACAAAGATTTCTCTTAATTTTTTATATACAGAAGTTCTGATCAAGGCAGTATTATTGCTCTGATGGTGTTCATCAAGAGCTAAATGATTTGTCTTTTTAATTCAGTATGCATTAACAAAAGTGGAACACCCATAATACCTTGTACTATTTTTCTTCAACAGCCACATTGAAGGAGTGACACCCAAAAAGCTGCCTACAGAAAATATGAGGATTTATGTTTTTCAACCTCTGAGTTGTAGATTATTTTATTGGGATATCTGATGAAATCTTTATCCACTCAATGGAATCAATAAATATTTCAGTTGCAGGTATCTAATTGTAATGATGCTAAGGGAACCTTTGTAGATGGAAATCATCATTCTTTGATTGGTTCTAAATATCTGTACAATAAACACTTATTAAAGAGTGGAAGATGATACCTCATAACCCCACTATGTGAGCTGCATGTCATATGGGAAATTGTGGCCTTGCGGTCCACCATCCACATAACATTTGATATGGACACACCCTCCCTCATTACACCACTGCTCATTTTGCTGGACCAATTATACACTCTATTTATTTATCCTGTTTATAGAATGCATTGTAGGAAGTGAAAATTAATTAAACATCACTTTCAATAATCAATTTGAAGCATTTAAAAAAGGTCTGATCCATCATCCAAAAACAGTATTTATTTATTTTACTATTTATTCTTTCTTTTGTCAAGACTATAAAAGTCAAAGTCGAATTTTTTTTTTTATATATATATTTCAATTGTAAGACATGTACATGTAAATTAGAAAATACAATTTTGTGAGATAAAAATGTTTTTTTTTTTGTAAACAACAAAAATAAACCTTGATCTGTAAATGATGCATTATGATCCCAATTCAATATTACATACAGAGTTCATATTGCAACATTTAAAGTTTGTACCACAAAACTTTTAGGAAAAAAAAGTTGTCTCCCATGAATGTCTTGGACCAATTAACAGTCAGTAGCTAGTGATAAGGACTGAGTCCCCATTTAAGTTTACATGCTGCCCCATTGAAACCCTGGCCAGCTAGGTTTAAATTCACTCAACACTTAGGGCTATGTTTGGTTTGAGGGATATGAGAAATGAAAAAGATAGTAAAGGGAAAGTTCTTAAGGAATTGTGTGAAATTCCTTGAGAACTTCGTGTTTCTCTTATTTTCTGTCAAACCAAACACAGCCTTGACACCCATAATCACGTTATAATGAGAGAGAGAGAGGGAGGGAGGGGTTGAGAAAAGCCCGGTTGGACATTACCGGATGAGTTGGCAATGGTGCATGGTTGGGCTACAAAGCATTTAACAAAAGTTTCTGTTTGGCATGGAAAATGGAAACAAAAAACAGGAATTCTGGTTAGAGCTTGGAAACCTAATATCAAGAGTCATTAATTCGTGCAACAGGAAACTTGACGTTTATCTACTTTTTGAAGGTCGGCTAGGGTTCTTACTTCTTATTAGGGGAAGCAGATGATTGAAATTTGCAATTTTTCTTGTTGTGAGTTTCAAAACCTAATTAAACCCATCAGTTTGAAAGCAATTTGTTTTCTAAGACAAAAAGCATAGAAAACATGTTATTAGTTGTAAATCTGTGTATGATTGTATCTCCCCTGATTTTTATGGTTAATAATAAGACCTCCCCAAGATTTTTAAACTGGACTACTACCTCCCCTGTTAAGTGATGTCACTGGGCAAAAACCTCCTCTCTGTTTGGAATTTGTGAGGTCCAGTTCGACCTCACCCATGGTTAAATTTTTTAAGGAAAGCCCGGTATTGCCCTCATCTATGAAGCAACCACTATTGTTCTTTTTCGGGGGTTTTTTTTCCAATAGATAGCGGTTTCTAGCGTGTTGACGTTCATGGCAGATTTTGGGGTGGATTCAACTAGGGATGGCAATCCTTCCATCCCGGATGGTATCTGATTTTCTTGACCCGATGGGGTCAGAGGTGGAGATTTTTTTGGCAAGATAGGGATGGGGATGGGGATTAATAGGAATTTTCGATCGGGATCAGAGATGGAGATTAAGGTTTTCACTTTTCTCCAACCCCAATTATATATATATATATATATTAAAATATTAATTATAATATAAAATTTTTATTTATTTTAAATAAATTTATTTTTCAAAAAAATATTATTATCTAAAAAAAATTTAGGAGATTCGGGTACTCAAAGGGAACCCATGGGATAGAGTGAAAGAATTTAAGGACCTGGTTTTAGATCCATCTTTGCCTTTGTCTATATATGATACAGGGAAAAATTACTAGTCACCTTTTACAGGGAATCAAACACAATACCCACTGAAAAAGAAAAAAAATATATATATATATATAATAAATAAATAACTTACAAAATTACCTTGCAAATGTTACGGTTAACAATTTATAGTAGATTGATAGTTTTTGACAATTGATGTTAAAGTTTTATCTTAAAAAAATAGAAACCACCGAATGGTTTTGAATGAAGATGGGATCAGGAATGGGTTTGGAGTTGTTTGCAGCAACTAGACCATCAAATGGTTGATCGGCACGGATTTTATAATGGTGATGAGGAGGGAGTCGATTGACACAATACAAGCAAACTTAGAGCAAGTAATTAGTACGGAGATTCGGCCTTCTGCTTCCGCATGAGATAAAAGGAGATTTGGGTTCCAATTGAATTTAGATAACATTTCAAAAATGATTAGTTGAAAATTTAAAGTATATTTAAGGGTAATCGAGTCTTTTTATTGACACCATCAGTTATAACAATGTTTTATTCTAACAAGGGAAGTTTATGTCCGTTTAAAAAAAGAAGGGAGGTTATAATATTTACGAGAAATCTGAAGGGAGCGAAGTTTAACTCTTTTACCTTTTTTACATGTTTTCATTTTTTTTTTACTTTTAGAAAAATATGTTTTCATTTTAAATCATCAAATATTATCCAGCATCATTCATAAACCATACAATATCAGAAATCCAACAGAGAGAAGGTAAAGTGAAAACCATCACGATGGTTCTCAAAATCATGTATTTGTTTTAAAAACTATATTTTGGTTTTAAACAAGGCCAATTTATTTTTATTTCTAAAACCAAAAGCGTAGTTGAAGAACATGTTTTTGCTTTTCTTATATCACTTAAACTCAAGGTCCGTAAGGAATAGGGTCTATTCTAATTCTAATTATTTAATTGGGTGGAATTGAAACCGTTGTCATTCCTAGGGAATGACATTCTCTCATTTGAGTAAATGACTATTTCCTCCCTCTCCCTTTGAAATAAAAAGGCAGGAGGAATAAATGATCCCTATTCCTTTAGTTTTATTTACCAAAAGGTGCCTGAAACGGGGAAGAAAGCGGATAGTCTCCGCGGAAGAACCTAGTGAGAATGTTCCAAAGCTCAAGTTAGTATTTCCTCAAAGGCAAGATAAAAACCAGATGGCGCAAAGTTATCACGTACCTCTCTTTTTTGGGGGAAAGGGGCCTTTTATAACCACTTCGCGCACTCATTCCCAAGCTTCTGCCATGTCATCACCTCTGCTAGGGCAGACAACCGCCACTTCTCTCTTTGTCGGAGTCGTCTTTGTAATTGGAGGTGGCGGTGGCAGGTGGCCGTTGAAGTGCGGCTGTCAAGCATCAGATGCTAAGTCAGTCAGGTGCGCCGCCTCAGGATACGGACTCCTTTGATGTCAGGTACGGTTGTTTAGTTTGACGGCCTGGAGACGAAGTGCCGGAGTGGTTGCGAGGTGAAATCTTGAGTTCGGATAGAAGTGTGACCCGAACTGCCCTGGGGTGGGCCAGTTCAGGTTGTTGCCCTTTGCGCTCCTCGTAAGGCTCGGGGTCAAAGGGAGAGTTCAGGCTCCTTTTGGGGAGTTCGGACCGCTGGTTCTTCCTCTCGGAGCTCGCGCCTTGAGTGTACTGTCGTGCCGAGCTGTTTCTCCTGCCAAGTCAACATCGATTGCTTCCACGTGTTGGGTGGCCAAGAGGTCGGGCCAAATCTTCCTCCATCACATCCAACTAAGTGATAATTGGGTGAGACATGCATAACGGGTTTAACATGTGTTGGTACAAGATGTATTGGAGGATTTGGAGAAAAAAAATATTAAACGGATTTAGGATTTAGAATCAAGATTGCTTAAACAGATTTTGAAATGGAAAGAAAAACATTCAAGTTATTATAGAATACCCAAAAATAAATCAGCAAGTTCAATTTCATTTTGACTAATTAGATTTTAAAAATTTGAAAATCAGATCTACAGAAAGCAGCTATTACATACGAGCTGCTCGACCACCACCATTAGACTATAGAGAGGGAGCATGGACCATCGAAAAGTGGAGTGGACATGTCAGTCTGGGTGGTGCCGCAGGGCCACGCTCGGGCAATGATTTACAATCGTCTAGTAGTACTGGGTGGGCAACTCATGATACATACACCATATGAAGTTTGTACATGTTTGTCCAAAACTAAAACATATCATCAGGTTTTCATTTGGCTATGGACTGAACGGCCTAGGCTGCGCACACAGGCCACGAGCTCTCCCTCAATTTGTGATTTGACACGTTAGTCGTCCTCTAGCCCTGTTAATGTTGCACCTAGTTAGTTTGGACTTTGGAGTTTGGATTAATGTGTCACAAAAGAATCCTATTATATATATATATATATATAGACCGTCAAAATATTCCCATTTCCATTGAAAATTCACGTCAGGCTGATGTGGTATATCGCCATTAATTCAAACCACTTTTCTGGTTAAAACTAAATTAATGCCTTTTATGTTGGTCCCACTTTTTTTTAGTATCACTTAATTTCAAGGTTTTTAAAATGGAATCGGACAACGAATCGATCAAAGATCTGGTTTCTAGGTCAAATGATCTGACCATTCGAATTGAATGGACGACATGTTTTGATAAAAAAATTTAAAATTTAAAATAAAAAATAAGCAAGGCCAAAACTGTTTGATAGTTCGAACGCTTGAATGGTTCAATCGCCCGGATTAGCAGTTTGTTGATTAAATTAACAACTTTTGGCAAAATAACGATTCTTGGATAAAATAGAACCGGTAATCTGACCAGTTTCTGGTTTTTCTAGTTCAGTCCGATTTTGAAAACTATGCTTAACTCTGTTAGTGTAAACTTGCCTTCCACCACCCGTTAATAAAAAGGGTGTCTTAGGTTTACAGGTGGTACTAAAATTTTTTGCTAAATTATGAATCTGTATTTATATTTTTATGCTTATTTTGGGGCATTTTTCAAAAAAAAAAAATCTTAACATAATGTTAAATGGGCAAGTATCTTATCACATCAATAAATGGATATAATTTTAAATAGAATGGATTAATGAAACATCATTTATGTAGTTAATCACATATAGTTGAGATAAGGTATGCACGATGATAATAATGCCATTGTCACTTGATGGAGTTGTAACAATACATCTAAAGCCATGATTCTCTGTTTTAGCCACGTGTTGTCAATAATTGGAAAATGTGAACCCATCCTCATTAGCTCATTATCTTCTGATTCAAGAGACTTTAAAGTGGCCTTACCTAGAGGTACAACTTAGATTGGGTTGGGAATTCATTTAACACTCAATGGGTCCAAACCCTGACCCGGCCCACCTTGATGTAGTTGAAACTCTCCAAATGGGGTGACTTACTTAACTTGCAGCCTTAATTGTACCATGTGATCTATTGTGTTATCATTTCCTTATAAAGTCAACGTTTTCGAACTGCTGTTGACATGGACGGTCAGACCGTTTAGCCCGAGAACCGTTCAGGCAATCAGTTCCGTTTTACCTCAAATCCGGAATCTAGTAAAAATCGTTGAAAAAGTCAATAAACCATTGACTCAGGCGGTCGAAACATCGACCTGTTGACCTGTTCAACAGTTTTTTACTGTTTTTAATTTTTTTAATTTTTTAATTTTACTGTCAGAATAGACCATCCGTTCAAACCGAGTGGTCAAACCGTCAACCCAGAAACGATGGCCAGAACGATTCCATTTTTAGATCGTTTTATAAAACGTTACATAAAGTAATAAATAATCAATGAAATATTTAAGAATATAGTAATCGATCCAACTTTTTTTTACTCTTCCCAACTTAGTTTCAGGCTTCCAGCCAATAAACCTTGTTAATTTATATTTATTGAGAGACAAAGAAATAAGCTATTCAGTTCGACCACTTCGACTACTGTTAGCAACGGCCCTACAGAATTTGGACGCTTGGGTAATCCAGCTTAGAAAGGAATAATTAATACCCTAACAAGCACCGACCAAATTAATTTGGATATGACAATCTAAGTATTATCATTATCTATAGGTTTCACAGTCACTGCTTTAAAAAAGAGAGGGTGCAATCTACCCAAAGAGAAAACCCTCAAATGGAAGAAGACACCCGAGGAGAAAACCCTCAAATGGAAGAAGACAAGAGAAAAATATAAACAAAAATGGCAACATAATAACATAAAAAAAAATGAGTTTAATCAATCAAAAGCTTAGATGAATTTGAGTGAAGTAATGGCTGATTGATTATTAATTTGTTTGGTGAGTCTAGACTTTTTGCTTGCACTTCTGGTCTGGTGACATAGGCTCTTTTATTTGTACTTCCAGTCTTGTGACATAGGCAGTACAAATGTAAATATGTAGAATGCAAAACCTTATATCTTGTAGTATTTTGTATGTATTTGTATTGTATATATTTGTATTTATATTCTTTTCAATTTGTTTTTTGTACAAATTTTATTTGCATTAGTGTAAATGCATAAGAGTGCGATAGGTAGAGTGTACATTCTAGTTTACATTTGCCTCAGATTTGACCATCTTATTTGTTTATGAAAAATAAAATAGGAAAATGATATAATTCCCACCTTATATGAAGGAGAATGGAGGTACTTGGAGAGTTATTTGTTCGGAAGTGATGTAGGAAACAAAATGATGTGATCCCCACTTCATATGAGAGAATTGAGATAGCGGGAATGTTGTGTCAATGAGTGTAAATAATATAAAGAGTAAATAATTTTGTATGATGGGAATACAAATCATAGTTACAAATAGATGCCAGACTGAATCGAGTGCAAAATTTGTTTTCGATTCAGATTTGCACTATAAACAAACAGAGCAATATATCTCATTATACATGTACAGATACCCATACATGTAAGACTACATAACTGGATTTCGTTCACTATTTTCCACTTGCGACACTAACCAATCATTGTGTGATAGGTGTTCAGTTATACATGTTTAAAGACCAATTCACATGAGAGCAACTGTGTATCATACTATGTTTGTGTTTGTTGCCAAATACAAATTTTGCACCCAGTTCAGTTTTACATTTTTTTGTATGTACTTGTAATTTATACTTTTATCTAATACACAACAATTATACCTTTTGTCTCACTTGCACTCATTGGCAGTGCAAATTTTATATCCAAGGCTCAGTTTGAAAGGAGTACAAATACAAATATGTACAGCACAAATACATATAAAATAATACAAAATATAAAGGTTTTGTACTCTACATATTTGTATTTATACTCCTTCCAAACTGATCTTAAAAAGAAGATGCAAAATTTGCATCACCTTTCACCCACTTCAATTCTCTCATGTAAAGTGGAGACCACATCATCTAGCTTCCTACCTCAATTGTCTTGCATATAAGGTGGAAGAAAAATCACTTTACTTCCTATTTTAGTTCTCATAAAACAAATAAGGCAAAGTAAAATATGAAGCAAAAGTATACTTAGCCTATTTGCACTCCCATGCATTCATTCCAATGCAAATGAAATTTGCGTTTTAACCAAATTGAGCCATAGGCTCCATTTGGAAGGAGTACAAATACAAATATGTAGAGCACAAAACATTGTATTTTGTATTATTTTGTATGTATTTATACTCTATATATTTATATTTTGGAAGGAATACAATATGTAGACTGCAAAACCTTGTATTTTGTGTTATTTTGGTTGTATTTGTACTGTACATATTTACATGTATTCCTTCCAAACTGAGCCATAATGATTGGTTAGTGCCAAAAGTGTTGGAATCCAAATTTGTAATGGGACACCTGTCACATACTTAATGTTAAGTGCGGGAAAACTGCAGCATTTTGAAACTCTACCAAAACATGAAAAGACAAGTAATTTTCCCCACACATAAATTATCTAGCAATTGGATTTTATTAGATTTTTCTTTTCTTTTTTGAGGGGCTATCCAAAAGGAGTAGCCCATCCCCCATTTGTTGATTGGGCTGAAAATTAGTTGTTAATTTTATGGCCGAACTTGTTAGGATTGATGTCTGAATTACAAAAGTTTCAGCCCACACCTGAGAATCAATTTCTCCATATTTGAAAATTTGAATTTTCTAAATCAATCTAGAATTAAATTGGACTAGATTTGAAACACAAAATTACATTGAGTATGCCTGATATGGAGTCCACAAATTACAACTCCTAGAGTGGATAGTTTATGCCCAAACATCTAAACCGAAATCAGCCTCCTAATTGAAGATGGTGCAATTGTATTTGAAGGTCAATCCTACAACAACTTGTCATGCCCAAACATCTAAACCCAAATCGGCCTCCTAACTGAAGATGGTGCAATTGTATTTGAAGGTCAATCTTACAACAACTTCTCAACTGAATTCGATCTTCAACAAGTTGGAACTTATGCAACTGTGAGAACTGCTTCAATTTTAATGTTTTTCTTCAAAAACATAGACGAGACTAAGGGTAGAACACTCCCTTGCTTGGCTGGTACGAACTAGGATTTACAGGAAGAAGAGAAAGAGTGCAAGGGAGTGACTAATGGGCTAAGGTCCATTTCTTTTAGTGGTTCATGTTTATAACTATTGCAAGCCTAATTGGGCTTGAATAATGTATAACCTACAAAAGTTTCATATCATTCCATATGGCTTTGGTTCAGCCCATGTTTGGAAAGATTGAGGCCAAATTCATTGCACAAGGGTAGTAAACCCTTGAACCAATCAAGTTGGGTTTAGTTTGTGCCTAGCACTTAAGCTTAAGTGATCCTTGGTTTCAGCCACCCTATAAAGTCTAAGGATAATGGATTGATATGAGATAAAACCCATCAGATTTCAACACTGTAATGGTCTCTTGCTCTTAATTTCTTAGCCTAAAATAATTAGAACACTACTCATAGGGAATGACCTCTTCCCTGACTGCAAAATGTAGCGCCACAGTCCTTGTTTAGAAAAATTTTAGGATTAAATTCTTTTGCAAACCATTTAAAAAAATAATACAATATAAGTATAATACATTTTGTAAAGAGATTTCAAATACAATTGAAATCCACTACTAGCATTTTTATGTTTCCATCAGAAAGAATATTAATCTTGATATTCACCTTGTTTAATAAAAGGGTTGATCCTATCACAATGATCATCCACTCGGGTAATATCCTAAATTACTCCAATTACCTAGGTATTTAACCATAAGAGGATCTTATTGATTGGCATATCAAAAGCAACTTAGTCCAATACCTAGTATAATATCGTTATCAAGTCATTGAGTTAAGTGTAACTTTCCAATTTTGCCTATCTACCTTCAAAGTTCATGGCATAATTAAAAATTGATTCATGTTTAGTGTTTCTTACAAATACCCACTTATTATACTTAGGGTCTTACCCACTGATTCAAATTAATAATAATTCAATATCTTACAAAATTAATAATAAAATTATGTAATAATAGTATAAATTATAATTTTATGGATTATTAAATTAAATAAATATTTAATATTTTAAATTTTAAATATTTTACATATTATTTTAGTAGTTAAGTAACTAAATATTTTAAATAACAAAATATTTAACATAACTAGATTTTAAATTTGTTAAATAAAGAAGTTATGTAATAAATTTAAAATAATATGAAAATTTGAAAAATAATTAGAACATAATATTGAAAATAATAATAATTTAATATTTTACGAAATTAATAATTAAATAACTATAAAAATAATTTAATATTTTTACTTAGTATTGTAAGTAACTAATTTCACTTATATCAATTAATAGTTTGAGAAAATAACTTTCATAAAAATTAATATTTATTAATAATAATTTTAAACTCTTAATATATATTTATTATATAATTATATATTCTAATATTAATATTTATTGTATTTTTGTAATTATTTATTATTTTCTATGATAAATGTATTTTCAATATAATTATGTATAAATTTATTTTTGTTTTGTTATTTTATCAAAAAACTTTCAATTATAATTGGAGATTAAACTACTATTATTGAAAATTTCAAATTTTGTTCATTGTACTTATTGTATTTACTGTATTTTTATATAACTTATTGATTAATATTTATTAGAGATTATGCTATTTATTCACTAATTTAATATATTTTTAGTACTTATTGTATTTTTGCAATTATTGTATTTTTTCAATATCAAATATATTTTTCAATAATTGTGTATTTTTGCTATATATTTTCAACAGTTATTGGAAATTAAAATATTATTATTTATCAAAGATGAGACTATTAATTTATCTGAAATTATGAGTATTCATGAGTTGGTTCGGTTCGTTATATGTTGTTTTGCCAACCAAATTGACCTGCTCAGTTGAAACCGACTGACCATTTTTGAAAACCGACCCACTCAAGTTATATCAGTTTGGGTCGATTTTTTGGTTTGGTCAGTTGGTTCAAAAGATTTAAACTTGAAAATTAAATTTAAATTTTAAAAATTATAGTGCAATTGTTAAAAAATAAATTTAAAAATGAAAATTATGATATAAAACATTTTATACTAAGAAATATGGGAAACTTCTCACTTGTTCATATTAAAAATTACATTTTAAATATAAAATATTAATATATATCAATGGTCAAGTCATCCGATTTTGGTTGATTTACAAATGGCCGAAGCAAAACTGATTCAATATGATCAGGTCAAGTTGATCGGGTTGGTCGATTTCATCAATTTAATGAATAAACCTAACTGAAACTAATTTTTGTATTATAAAAATTTTATTAAAAGTAGTATATAAAATATGAATAATTATTAATTATTTATAAATTTGAAAATATAAAATAGTTGTATACTCTTATGTAGGGGTGTCAATTGGACTAGATTTGGTCCAATCCGGTCCAGTCTAATGTGAGTCCATTACAAATGGACCTGGTCCAGTCCAATCTAATGAATATTTTGGACCATTTTGGACCAGTCCAAAGACTGTCCAATCTGTTCAAATTCCTATTAATTTAGATTGGTTTCAACTCAAACCTAGTCCGTTGACACCTATGTTCTTATTTTCTATCAATGGACCAGATATTGGTTCAATCCAATATAAATTCATTATGGACGGACCTGTAGGGATTATTGCATATAAGGGCAACTTTTGGGCCCTAATATCAATAAAAATAATATTTTTAAAAGAATTTCAAAAATAAGTTAACTTTTTAAAAATAATATCAATTTAGGGCAAAAGCATTGTTCATCTTCTTCCTCTTGCAATCCATTCAGCAGCACCGTCGTCTGCCACCGCCTCCGGCAACATTGCCGGAGGTGGGCGGAGGTAGAGGCGGTGGTGGCCATTCCTCTACCCAATGCCACCACCTCCGCCCACCTCCACCTCCACCTCTGACAACGGTGGAGGCAAAGGTGGCGATGACGCTAGTGGTTATTCCTCTGCCCAACACCGCCACCTCCGCCCACCTCTTGCCAGAGGTGGGTGGAGGCAGAGGTAGCGATAGCAGCGTTGGGCAGTGGCCACCACCACCACCTCTGCCTCCGTCCACCTCCGACAACATTGTCGGAGGCGGAGGCGGAGGTGGGCAGAGGCATTCCCGGAGGTGGCGGTGGGTAGCGGTGGACGGCGGTGCTGCTGAATGGATTGCAAGAGGAAGAAGATGAATAGTGCCTTTGCCCTAAATTGATATTATTTTTAAAAAGTTAACTTATTTTTGAAAATTTTTAAAAATATTACTTTTATTGATATGAGGGCCCAAAAGTACCCTTATCTGCAATAATCCCTATTTTGAAAGATAATCACTTGTATCATAGTGGGCATTTGGTAGTCTTTTTCTCCAATAAACACTTAAATAAGCATTTGTGACTATTTTATCCTTCATTTTCTTTCAAAATTTCAAAATATACCCTTATGAAATTACTTTCATAGAAACACTTTTATCAAAGTAATTTTTTGAAAGCACTTTTATAAAAGTAATTTCATGAAAAACACTTTTATGAAAGCGCTTTTATAAAAGTATTTTTAGGAAAGTACTTTTATGAAGGCACTTTAAATAAAAGCACTTTTGTGAAAGTACTTTTATAAAAACACTTTTACGAAAGCAGTTGCTTTTATAAAAGCACTTTTATGGAAGTACTTTTATAAAATTCAACTAGGGATAATTTTGAAAGAAAAAAATTGAATAAGTGATTATTGTATAAGCACTTAAAAAATACTAGAAATTTGGGCTTAAAAAATAAGCCCTTATTTTTAAAACAAGCACTTATTTCAGGCTTATTTAATTTCTCAAACACCAATAAGTGCTTAATGGTGTGGTCGCTGCCCAAATAAGCACTTCCAAACATGGCCTTACTTAATCGACCTTGCATTATTTAATAGTGAAAAATGACAATTTTTACCCTAATGTTCATTTGAATAAATTTAATCAAAAGAAAATAAAAATGAAAATATTATTTTTGCCCTTAGTAAAACATGTGTAGCCACTCTATTTGACTCTATTTGGCTCTATTTTGTCGATCTTTTTTTTTTGGTATAGAAAAGTGCTAGAGATTTTGGAATAAACAAGCAGGAGCCCTTGCCCTAGAACATTTTTCATTAGATAATCATGTTACTATTTTTAGATGGCAAAAAAACATTTCTTAATTAAAGATCAATTAAGCAAATAGGTTACGAACTATAGAAATGTTTTAGTAAAATGAAAATTATAAGAGAAAATTTAAATAAATTTATAAAATTATAGGGAGTGTTCTATTAAATGACCCAAAATTTTAATATGAGCATTATGTCCACTTGAAAAGTGTCATATGAAACTTTGTGTATCAAACATGTCCATATATCGATATGTGGAACCTTGCACAGGAGTTGAAGAATGAAAAAGTAGAAATGCTTGTACATGACCAGCACAACATAATGCACACAAGTTGATGCCTGAAAAAGCTTATACAAATTAAGTACAATGACTCAATGAGACAACACTCAGAGGATGTCTGGCACAAATGAGGTGGCATGTTTTAGAAAGTAAAGAGTAATTTAGGTATTAAAACTTAAAAGAAAAAAATACTTGAGAGTTGAGAGATAAAGTAAGCCGACTAATTTTAGCCCATTTTTTGATAGTTTGTTTTTTTTGTCGCATTCTACACGTCAGTTTATGACTTTGAACGAGAGGGCTGTATGGGCTGTGGGCTCATCGCAAAAGCCACTTTGTATATATCTAGATCCTTTGAAGCTAAATGTCGACAAGATGACAACTACGGTCTATCAATTTGTCAAACAAGGTGTGCCCATATTTGATAATTGATAGCTATAATTATATAACCCTAACAAGTGCACTAGTTATCAAGTAGTATAAAGGTATCATTCCCACGAGGATTTAACAAAATAAGTATTAGAAATATAGCTTTCCTCAATTATTTGAACAACCGAATTCTAATAATAGGAACTACTAAAAATTAAAGATAGAAAAAGAAAGAACAGAAATAAAAACAAAGGCAATCAATGACTGAACTTGCAACAATTTAATTGAAAGCGCTAGGACTATTGGTCCACCTAACCATCCCAATGAACATCAATTTATTAAATTAACCAAGATGATTTATTATTTTCATAAGCTGAAGTCTTTCCTAATATATATGATATTCCCTCCTAGGATATATCAGACCTACTTCTATCAAGTAACCCTTTGATCCCTCGATTAGAATTATCGAGATAGAAAGTGCAATAAGTTTTATAAAAAACATGTATCATCAGATGAATCATGTATATATATTCCTATATACCATTCAATTAACACTATGAATTATTTAGTCTTTTATATGAATTTCCCTTCCGGTTCATTCATATAAACCAAATCAACTAGGAGGTGGCCAAGCTCCTAATTGCATTACGCATAATAACTCATAGACAATATGAAAATAAAAACAGCTTAGTTGAATTAAATAAAAATCAATCAATGGTCGTGGTTAGGTTTTCCACAGCCCTAGCTACAAATAGATTAGTTCATGATAAATGAAATTAAACAAACAAGGTATAAGAAAGAACTCATGATGTCGCCCCTTGAGGTTGAGATCGATGAACTTCTTCTCCTTGCCGCCGCCTTCCTCATTTTCTCCTCCTGCGTTGCCGTCTGCCTTCTTGAAGGTTGAAGCTCTCTTGGAGGATTTCTCCTTGATTGCTCCAGAGATTGATTGATTGATGCCTTGATGCCTTGGTGCTGTCTGCGTTGCCGTTGAATTTGTCAATAACCTATTGACTCAGGTGGTAAAACTGTCCATCCATTCAATGGTTTTGGTTGCTTTTTATTTTAAATTTTTTTTGTTGGAATGAACCATCTATTTGAACCAAATGGTCAAACCACCAACCTAGAAACCGGTGGTTAGAACGATTTCAATTTAGAATGATTTTTAAAACATTGAATATAAACAAAATGGAATAGCCAAATAGGATTCATGTATATGATGCTGACGATGCATATGTTTTACCACATTTTGACAAAATTCAGGAAAATAACGAAGCTGAATTACTGTAGTAATTAAAAATTACGGCATTGATCGATTTAATGGATCTGCAGCTGAAATCTTTTCTTCTTAATTAAGGAGTTACAATTGAACATGAACCTTATTATTTTCAGATGAACTCGGACCACAAAGCACAAACTACTAAAAACTGGTCAACTTGGGTTTGGGAGGTGGATTGACGACACAGATGTCGAGAAGACGATCAACTGACGTATACTGGTAATCAGGAAATAACTTGGATGCCTCCAAATCCTCTTCCCGTAGTTCAAAGCTCATCTGTGCTCCCACAGCGAAGATGTTGTGAAGGATGGAAGGTGGAACGTTATCCGGATGTGGCAAGGCTGAAGAAAGAACAAAGGGAAT
The DNA here is from genome assembly GCF_055504915.1 of Nelumbo nucifera. Lineage (NCBI taxonomy): Eukaryota > Viridiplantae > Streptophyta > Magnoliopsida > Proteales > Nelumbonaceae > Nelumbo > Nelumbo nucifera. Next base: position 126,270,266 of record NC_142649.1, read on the forward strand.
ATAATTAAAACAATGTGTTAAGGGTAAGATCAATACAACAATACGTAGTGATAGTGTAACTACAAATGTAACCCAGTATGGATTTCTTACTTTCAGAGAGCTTCACAAGTTCTTCTGGGATATGAACCTTCTTCAGACTCCGTCCAGACTTCTTCTCCCAAGCTGAGATAAGTTTCAACTGGGTTATGATATTTCCTGGCGGTCTGATCATCATAATTCGATTCAGTGTTCTGGGATCGACTGCAGCTTTTATTGTATAGGCAGCCACATCCTCCTCGAAGTTGAGGACCGCTGAACAGTCACAAAGAAATCAAAAGCAGGAGTTTGCTGAGATGAGGTTTATTGCTGGTATGGTAGCAGAAGAGCAATTAATTTGTTCTCTACATATATTAATTAATAATTAGTTCAATTGATGAGATGTTTAATTGTGGAAAGTCTATACGTACCCTTGGCTTCACCGCTGCCGTAGACTGTAACGTCCTCTCTTTGTTCATGTGGATGGAACAAGTAATCTATGAAATATGCAGCAAAGGCGTTGGCAGTGACGAAGGTGTATGGGATCCCAGAAGCCTCTGTAGCCCTTCTGATCTTCTTCTTGCTGTCGAAGATAGCTTGGAAAGGTGGAAGTCCTGTAATTCTCTCAGATTCGTTGCCAAAGTCTGATGGGACAAACTTCTGAGGGACAATTAATTAGTATATAACACAATCAAGACAAACTTGTAACTGACAATGATTTCAGTATTGCATATATTTTTTTTTTCTTTTCCTGATGAAAACAGAGGATCACAGTATTACCTTAATGTTACCAGCTTCCTTGATGGCATTTATAATTTTGATCTGCTGGGGATATTGGGGAATTGCAAGTGCAGGGATCACCACATCTACTTGTTGAATCACATGCACAAGCTTCTCATGCTCATCCAAATCTCCCTGTGATCAAGTGATGATATACAGAGCAAATGAATTAAGGGTCTAATCACCATGGGAGAGAAAAATGGAGCTGAGGTTTGAATCATATATAATTACTTAGATGGTGACGCCCATAGACTCGATTTCTCGGTGCTGCTCTTGCTTGGAAGAGCTTGTTTCAGATGTGATAGGCCGTGCATACACATAGGTTGGATGTCCCATCGAAACACTTGCCTTCACCATGTACTTCCCAACATACCCAGTTCCTCCAACTATCAGTATCTTGCTACTCTCACTGGCCATCTCTCTATCTCTCTCTCTCTCACTCTCACTCTATCTCATTCTATGTGTGTGTGTGTGAGGGAAGGGATTGGAGAATTTTTATAGCAACCACTAGTTTGAAAAAAAAGTTGAATTACTAAAACCTCTCCTGAAGTTTTTCATCGTTGCTGAAACCTCACTTTAAATTGGTAATTGCAATCAGTTCCCCTAAACTTTCTAGCACAGTTGCATGTAGATTCTCTCTCTTAGAATCCTCTAATAAAAGGTATGAAAAGGGTCTAAAATACCTATGCAGTTACTTTTGATCAAAATGTTTATTTTTTCAAAATTTCTATTCATATCAATCGCTACCCCAAACCCTTTCAATCTCTGTTCCAAAGTTGATTTGTTTTCCAAATTTTTTCCTTGCATCAATCGTTCAAAGGTAAAGCTACAACTTTAAACTCACCTTTTTAGTTGTTTATGAAGTTTATATTGTTTTTTCTATAAAAATCAGTCTCAATAGTAATTGTATAGGTATTTTGGACAATTAAAATACCAAAAATTTGATTGTAATTACCAAACTTTAGGAAAAGTTTCAACAATTTATCCAAAAATGCACATACCACATGTACATAATAAAAAGAAGTAATAAACAGTGGGGAAAGGTTCCACCAAATAAAAGCACTTCTGCTCCTTACAAGGTAGTAAACAATAGGGGCGGAGCCATGGCCCCCCTATCGCCCAGAAATCCCCACTTGTAAAAAATTATTGGCTCCGCCCCCGGTAGACTAACAAGTGGCAAAGATTTGCTAAAAACAATGGTGTGTATGTAACCAAGAGGGAACTTACTAGTGATTCTAACACAGCTCTGTGTGCCATTATGTATAGCAGTTTTGGTTTTTCTTTTCATTCTTTTTTGGGTGAACACAATGTGTAGAGGTAGAAGAGTAGTATATAAGTATTACAAATATCCTCATATTTATTTATTTCTTCCATAATCGAGTTTTCTTTGAATTTATAATTAATTACCAACGAATTGTTCTCTTCAATCTCTTCGACAATCGGCAATTTTGGAAGGTAGATTGCGTGGCCTGAAATTAAGCTACTCGATCCCTGTTCTTTCCCATCTACTGTTTTCAAAAGACAATTTACTATTTCTTAAAGCAGATGTCAATAATTGGATTAAATGACACTGTTGGGGTGGTGTTTCATTTTTTAACCATCGGATTAGATTATACTCTAACAGTTGGTGTGGTCTCTCATTTAAGTCCAATGAGTTTTATATATAAAAGGTTTCTTTTGTACGTATGATTTTTAAAGAAGTTTTTGATCTTTTCTTTGTTAGTGAGGAGAAAAAGAATGCTCTTGGTGTTGGAGTGGATTTATTCTCCTGTCTTGTTCTTTAGGTTAAGAAAGGAAAAGAAGAATGGGTGTATAAAGGTTGAGGGTTAGTATGGATTGTACATCACAAGGTACAAATGTTACTTCTGATATTCTTTCATAATGAAGGATGGTTTTTGTTTCCCATGTGGACGTAGGCAATAAGATCAAATCACATAAATCTTTGTGTTCTAGGTGGTGTTTTTTCTATTTGTTTTTGGTTGGATTTCTTTATTTTTATTGCTATTAGATTCTCTTGGTTGTTATTTATTTCAAATACTTTGTAGTTTTATCCTATAGATGGTTACTATGAACCCCAACAAAGTAGTATTAGAGCTCCTATGTTGGTATTTACAAAGGAAGGTGAAAGGCATCCTAGTTCAATAAGGCTTGGTTAGAGCATTGAAGGAAAAGAATAGAAAGTCAAAAGATAAAAAGGATACTAATTGGAAGGACATCGAGTTGAGATATGTTAATATGATAAGATTGCTTCTTGGTTACAACATTATGAAGGAAGATTTTGCATCAAAATTGTGGGAAAAGCTTGAAAAACTCTATTTGGGAATTTTTGAAACACCTAAATATGCTTAATAGCCTCTTAAATCAACTAGGAAAAGTTGATATCAAAGTAGAGGAAAAAGACAAGGCCCTTTTGCTTCTTATCTCACTTTTTAATAAATATGAAAACTTGATGACAACGTTATTGTGTGAGAAAGACATGGTGAAGTTAGAAGTCACTATATCCCTCCTATCTAATGAGGTTAGGAGGAAGCCTAAGTATGAGGGTAGACAAGATTCTGGAATTGTTATGTAAGGAACAAATCAGAAAGGAGAGTCATCTCACAAGGGATTTAAAGGTGGTGGTTCTAGTTCTAAAGTTAGGAAAAGGGTAAGATATATTATAAATGCAAGGGTTTGGTTACGTAAAGAGAGATTATCCAAAAGAGTGGGGATGATCAACACTTATGAATTCATTGTCCTAGATAATATGAGATATAAAACAGATTCCCATTTTTGTAAGGGAAGTTCTTAGGTTTTCTATTTTGAAAACTTGTCTAACAAATAAACTTACTAAAAGGAATTTTGGCTCTTACTCAACCTATGAATCTTTCAGAAATGCAATTCCTTACTGTGATCTATGTTTGGAACTAGGATTTTTAACCAAAATCATGTACTTAATGACAGAGATCAAGCATAGCATAACTAATGCATTCTAATCATCGATACAATAAATCAACACATCATTGCTAATTAGTATCTAAACATTAGAAACTAGCTAGCATATAAACAAAAGTTATGGTCAAACCTCATTGTAGCTAACTATTCTTTCTTTCTACATAGCTTGCACATGGCTTATCATCTTCTTTAGATTAAAAGATTTCATCATCACTATAAGTTTCATTAAGATCTTTTCTTCCCCTAGTTGTTGTCTTGCTCCTTTCTTTATAAACACACCCTCCACATGGATCTTCCTTCTAGGTAAGGGGCTAAAACTTAGGCTATCAATAAACTTTGTCACTTAGTTGTTAAACTAATTTCCTTGGAGAACCTTGCTCTGATAACACTTGTTTCTCATATGACAAAGCCTAAGAAGGTTTTTCCTAACTAATGCCTTCCAAAACTTAGAATGAAAGACTCCCAAGCTAACATGTTAGGCTCTCAGGCCTTATATTGCCCATTCACTTGGTTCACCACTAGCTACGAGCCGTTGCATACCATGAGGTGTTTTGTGCCGACCTCTTTCACCAGTCATAGCCCGACAATCAGTGCCTTGTACTTAGATTCATTTTTCGACGCTCAGAACATGAATCGAAGAGCATACTCCAGCTTCACCTCGCTAGGTCCATAGAGGATCATCCCATCTCAGCTTCCGCATTGGTTGGATGAGCCGTCTACATGAAATATCTAGGGCTCCTTGTCCCAAGTCAAGGCAGGTGCCGCACTAGTTGATGCCTCTGAGGTGGTCATGGGCTCAACAACTTTAAGGGTCAGCGTGCTGAACGTGTACTTGATGACGAAGTCGGCCAGGACCTGTGCCTTGATCGTTGCACATGGCTCAAATGGGATGTCGTACTCACTAAGTTTGATACCAATTTGGTTAGCCTACCCAAGACCTCAGGCTTCTGGAGGACTTGCCTTAGGGGTCAATCAGTTAAGACCATGACAGTATGGGCCTGAAAGTAAGGGTACAACTTACAGGATGCTAGCACTAGAGAGAAGGCTAGCTTCTCGATGTTCGGGTACCTAGTCTCCGCGGTGTGCAGTACTTTACTTACGTAGTAGATAGGTCACTACAATCTGTCCACCTCGCAAATTAGGATCGAGCTGACTACCTCATCACTTACAGAGAGGTAGAGTTTGAGTTCGTCCCTAGGTTCTAGACTAGTTAACAAAGGTGGTGAACTAAGGTACCTCTTGAGCTCATCAAACGCAAGTTGGCACTCTTCAATCCACTTGAAGTCTTAGTTCTTTTTATGGCCTTAAAGAACAGAAGGCACTGCCCAACCGACTTAAACTTAAACCAATTTAGGGCAGCTATCCAACTTGTTAGCCTTTGAACTTCTTTAATCGACATAAGGGGTCTCATATCTGGGATGGCCTAAATTTTGTCCGGGTTGACTTTGATGCCACATCGGTTCACTATGTACCCGAGGAACTTGCCCGATATGACCTCGAAGACGCACTTGTTCGAGTTGAGTTTCTTGTTATATTTTCTTAGAATGTCAAAAATGCAATTAAGATCGAAAATTAAAGAATTTGAGAACTAAGTTTTCACAACCATGTCATCAACATAAACCTCAATTTTATTGACTATTAAATCAGAAAAAACTTTGTTCACAAGGCACTAGTAGGTCACTCCAGTGTTTTTTATACTAAAGGGTATAACTTTTATAAAAGTACAAGCCCATTTCAGTACAAGCCCATCTGGATTTGGTTGTAGACAGACTATGCATCTATGAAACTCAACAACTCGAACCCCGAGGTCCCATTTACTAGACGATCAATCCTAAGGAGTGAAAAGTTATCCTTTGGGTAGGCTTGGTTTAGGTCAGTGTAGTCGACACACATGTGCCACTTGCTGTTGGCTTTCTTCACGAACACTAGGTTGGCAATCCAGATTGGGTATTGGACCTCTCTAACAAAGTCTGCTATGAAGAGCTTCCCGACCTCCTCATGTACTATCCTCCACCGCTCCTGGGCGAGGTTCCTCTTCTTCTGCCCGATAGGTCTGACTAAAGGGTCAATATTTAACTTATGAGTTATGAAAGAGGGGTCTATGTTGGGCATTTCTATTGCTGACCAAGCAAAAAATCTATATTTTTAATTAACAAACTTTCCAGGTCAGAGCATAGTGGTTTTGTGAGGTGAACTCTGATCTGCATCGTCTTCTTGAGGTTGGTATCCGACACCGAAACCAAGACGATGTCCTCCATGGGGTAAGCTCTCTCGTCGTAGTTCTCCGGAGGTGGCTCTAAGTTGATGTCAATAACCTGCTTTCCTTTGCCCTTTAGTGTGGCCTTGTAGCACTTGTGACACTCGAGCTGATCACCACCACCCCTGCTCCATAGTTTGTCAAGAACTTCATCAACATATAGTAGATCAACACTACCGCTTGAAGGATGTGCAAGATAGGCTTACCCATAATGGCATTGTGGGGCGAGGGGGTTGAGACCACTAGAAAGTCGTGATCAAAGTGTATTGAGTTCGATGTCGAGCCCGCTGTTATTGGCACTCTCATTGGCCTAGGGGCCACACCATTTTTTCGATAAAGCTGACCAAGGGGATGTCGGCCGACTGTAGGTCCTTCCTCTCGAGCTCCATCAGCTCGAACACCTCCAAGAAGATAATATCAGATGAGCTTCCAGAGTCTACCAAAATCTACTTTACCTTGAAGTGGTTTATTACTAATTTGACTATGAGGGCATCGTCATGTGGATAGATCTCGCGAGCATCATCCTCGGTGAAGTAAATCACTTCCTCCACATGAGGGTGCTTCGACAGGTTCGCGTCCTCAAGTTCGAACTCCCAAATTGAGTTCTTTCTTGCCAAGGTGTTTCATCCTACCACTATAGACCATCACGTGATCATCTTAATAACACCACAGATGGGCCGCTTTGCTAGTGGGTGGGTCTTGGGGAGGTTAGTTCCAGCTCGACTATGGCACTTCTCTTGGCTAGTCGGCAAGTGGTCTTTGGTCTTCTTGCTTGATAAACTGCTTCAAGTAACATTGGTGGATCAACTCCTCAATCTCATCTTTGAGATTACAACAATTCTCAGTGTCATGTCCAATGTCCCAATGAAAATGACAATATTTGTTTGGGTTCCTGTTAGCAGGATCTCCTTTCATTCGAGGTGGCCACGTGATGTACTCGACTGTCTTGATCTACATTAGAATTTCTTCCCTCTTTGGGTTCAACGCAGTGCAGTTATAATTCTGGATAGGAGGGGTACAACAACGCTGACCCATGGATCTACTCCTTCTGTGCGAAGATTTGCTTCTTCTACGCGGCGACCTACTACGATTGTTACGAGGGACCTACTGTCCCTTGGTGACTTACTCTTTCACCATTGTTTGCTACTCCTCGGCTTGTCTTCCATCCTCTTCTGTTTGTCACTCAACTCCAACCAAGATCCAAACACTTGCTTAGCCTTTGTAAACTTGACCGCTTGGTTAAGGAACTCCTCCATGGAGGTCGGAGGTTCAATTTGACCTCGTAGTGCAAGTCGAGATGTTGGACACTATTGACCTCGTAGTGCAAGTCGTCAGCAATCAAGGAGGAAGAGTAGAGTTCGCCCCCCTCTCATCTGGAAGCTGTGAATTCATCATGGAGTGTCTGTAAGTTTTTATTTCTGGTTGAAGGGTTAGGGAAGCTTTGATTCTATAAACATTGTGAGATCTAATTGATTTTTATTTCAATTCATTGTTTATGGGTATTCATATGTTTTCTGCGATTAACTGTGAGGATTATTTTTATTGATTAAGCAAGAAGGGCCCCTTGCTCATTCAATGAAAATAATCTATGGCCGATTGAACCTCCAGTTTCATATATGATTGGTAGGTTCAATCATGGTGGAAGCTAACAGAAATTGATTGCAAAAAAGTTTTCGATCAATGTTAGGAAAATGTATGATCTGTTTTAAACGGTCCGAGCTTGTGAGATCGTTGACCAGAATTGGGTCTCTCCCCTCTTAATGCTATTAATAGATTAAATCCTAAAAGCTTGTTTAAGACTATCTATTAATAAGAGAAGCAATCAAAGAGCTTGTTTTGGTTGTCGAATAATACGAGTAGAGGCGGCTATTAGAGCTTGTTAATGGTTATAACCAATTTATTCATAAACATATGAATCTATCTTTGCATCAAGGATCAATGATAAGAATCAAAGCTGAACTTGTCCCTTCAACCGGAAGCTATCTACCATCGATTTGATCTCTTTATTTCCTGTTATTTTCCTTATTTCATCTTATTGTTCTTATCTGCACAACCCCCTACTTCGATTACTTGGAAATAAATCCACCCAATCCCTGTGGAGACGACCTTGCTCATCACTATCTACAAATTCTTTAATTGGAGCAAGACTATTTATGTTTGGTTGGATTCGACACCCACCATAAGGGCACGGTAAATTGCCCAATAGTCATAGAGAGGACCCCGGGGTGCATAGCGGGTTGGTCCTGCCCCCTGTGACTGAGTTGTTATTGTTAACAGGGTTGTTGCTGGGTGATGCCATTAGGCTTCTAAAGCTGAAGAAAGGTGAGAACTTGGCTTTGTGTAGCATGTTCCCACAAACAACACCAATTGATGTTGCACAATTTGGTGCTCCCAACCGGTAAACAACTTAGACGTTGAACCGTCTAAGTCGTCTAAGCTGTAAAAGATGAGATCAAAGTGTCTGAGTTGTTTTATCTGAGGTGGGCACTATGATGCTTAAGTTAGCGATGAGTTATGAGAATTGGAAAGCTTGAGAGCAAGAAAGCTATTAGTGTTGAATCGTTCGTACATTTTTTATGAATGGGTATGCCTTTATATAGGCTAGCTGCCGTGAGGCTCACGAAGCGCATCCGAGATCTCTGGCCCGTCTGGTTCGGAGGTAGTTTTACACCTAGAGATGGACTCCGTGTAAGCGGGTAGTGTCAATCCAATCGCGTCCAAAGTGGGTGGGGTGATAACTGGATCTTCCAATTTGGCATCGTGATCCCGGGGAAGTCAGAGATTATAACCCACTAAACGAGGAGGTCACTTGGCATGTAGCAGGTTGCTAGTTGAACTCGGTCCATGTTGGCGGAAGCAAGTCGCCTCTTATGTCGACCTAAGGTCTTGTTGGGCTGTTCATAGTTCGTCTGTCGAGGTGGTACCAAGGTCATCAGGGTGGGTGCGAGGTGTCTAAGGCGCTCCCAAAGTTTGCTTATGTGGTGCTAAAATGTCGTCTAACTGTTTTGAGGTGCCAAATGTCATCATGTCACTGGAGGGCCAAACCACCCCTCATCATGCATGAAAGTGCAAATGGAAAGAATGCAAGTTTTGGTTTAATTTTGATTAGGATTGTACTTTAATTTGCATTAGGTCTTATTTTGCTTCATTTATATTGCAATCAAACAAAATAAGGTAAAATTTAAAACCAAAATAAATAGGAATTTGCACATAACCATAGTTTTGCATCAATACACCGTTAATCAAACACAACATTTAGAAATAAGACTTTGAGAAATAACTAGTAGAAAGCTAACTAGATTAGCTGGGTCATAAGGAACTTAGGGTTTTCTGCTTTTGTTCAGCACTTTTATTCTTTTCAATTTTTATCTCTACCAAATTAACTACTTTAATTAGACATTAAATCTTACTAATATTAAGTATAACACCAAAAGACATATACATAATATATGGGTTTGGAACTGCTAAAACCAGTCCCAACCCAATAATACTCGCTACATAAAACTATTATTTGGGGTGAGCATGGGTTGGTTCAGTTTGGTACCATGGCAGGGATCAGTTCCAAGTTTTTAAAACTAAAACCTACCCTATGAGGTCAGTTCTAGGGTCGATTCTAGCCTTGGTGGTTCCGGGGTCAGTTCCAAGGTCTACCCATGGAACTTGTACTTTCTTTACACCCCCCTTCACAAGAAGGCTGTTATGGACGCATTCCTTGGGAAGACGTACCATCGCCACCTGCAGCAACAGGCACCTGACCCACCGCCAGTAGCAGCAGTGATTCAATGATTCTCATCCTACCCAGTTCAATAACAACAACCTTATCAAGATTAGATTAGATCATCTTGCTTGTTCTTATCTTATTCTATTGCTCTTATCTTATTTTGTTAGTAGCTTATCAGATTGGGATTAGCTTATCTTATCCTTAGCAAGATAGAACTGGAAGTCTCCCTATTCAGCAATGAGACTCCCTTTGATTAGGACTCTTGTAATCTCCTATTTAAGGAGACCCCATTATTGAATGAGGATATCAAATTTCCAGTCAAGAAAGAGAGTAAAAGGAGAGTTCGGTGATCTCTTGGACAAATCACCCTCTAGGACACCAAGATAGGTTTAGCTAGGAAGGGGAGGAACAAGGGAAAATAGGAGCTTTTCCCCGTGGACTGACCCGTGGCACGATCCTATTCCCGGGCCCATAACAACTTGGTATCAGAGCCAACCGTCATGGGAGATCTGGAGCAGCTATCATCCAGGGTCCACAAACTGGAGCATAGGCTCGTGGAAACCAGCGTGGAGGTTCGTGAGGTCAAAGACGATGTCCGGGAGCTGCGATGCTTGCTGGAATCGTATTTCTCTAACAAGGAGAGGAATCCAGAAGGGGCTATAACCACAAAAAGCCGTCGACCAGACTTGACGGAGCCATCCGGCGAACAGCAGGACATCGCCCCGATAGCTGCAGTCATCCCCAAGTACAGCAGGCTGGAATCCCTGTCGTACAACGACAACGGAGACCCCTTAGGCTGGCTGTAACACTGCGAGCAGTTTTTTCAGAACCAACGGACAGATGACCGGGATATGGTAAATCATTCTATATTGCTAGAAGAGGATCGTGTTAAAGCAGAAACAAAACGTGCTAAGGCACCAATAGATTTCACTACATTGCAGCTCCACAATTTGATGTATGAGAAAATTCATTTTGTTAAAGCCATAAAGGTGTGCAAAGATTTCAAGTCAAAGTATCCGAATATTGAACTTGTGCCTGAGGAGGAGTTTTTCAGTTCAGTCCCTCAAGATATTAAAGGATCTGTACTATCAAAATACAGTGCACATGACCTGATGCTAAGGCGGCTTAATTTTGAGCTTTTCCGGCGAAAAGAACTCTGCAAACTTCAAGAGAAACTGGAGCAACACAAGAAAAGCCTTATGGAGACCATTGCACACCGAAAGAAGTTCCTTTCAAGTCTCCCGAAATCTCTGAAGAAAGCATCCTTGCATGTCCAACACCAATTAGGGGTTCTGCGTACAAAGAAATTACAACAACATAATTTAGCAGAATTACTGCCACCTCCACTATATGTGATTTACTCACAATTGCTGGCTTAGAAGGAGGCATTGGGGAGAGTATTGAATTGGAAATTATAGGAAGCATGAAGGATGCTCAAGCCTTTGCCCACCAGTAAGCAATTAAGGACAATGGTGTTTCTACAAATACAGAAATGAATAAGTTGGAGGATGATGTGCCTGATGAGGAAGAGGAGGGCCAAAGAAGGAGAAAGCGGCCAAAGAAGGTTACTGGAAAAGAGAACCTTGACCATCAGGAATCTATCGATCTCATCCTCTTAAAATCATCCATCATATACATGATGATGAGGTTTTAAATCCCAAGCCTGCAAAACTAGTTACTCTGAGGTTTGAATACTTATTGAAGTTGAATGTTGTATGTGTTGGGATTGATGGTTCTCAAGAAGGACCTTAGAACAACATCTTATGCAACTTGTTTCCTGATGATACTAGTACTAAGCTTCCCCATCAGTCAGCTAAGCTCTTTGTTGGTGCTGCTGTTGAAGTCTTGGTAGAATGGTGTAATTTACCATCGGTCGAAGCCACATGGCTTCCATTGGCAGAGTTCCAAGCCACATATCCAGAGTTCGAGCTTGAGGACAAGCTCGTAGTCCAGGAGGGGAGTAATGTTATGGACGCATTCCTTGGGAAGACGTACCGTCGTCACTTGCAGCAACAGGCACCTGACCCACCGCCAGCAGTAGCAGTGATTCAATGATTCTCATCCTACCCAGTTTGGCAACAACAACCTTATCTAGATTAGATTAGATCATCTTGCTTGTTCTTATCTTATTCTATTGCTCTTATCTTATCTTGTTAGTAGCTTATCAGATTAGGATTAGCTTATCTTATCCTTAGCAAGATAGAATTGGAAGTTTCCCTATTCAGCAAGGAGACTCCCTTTGATTAGGACTCTTGTAATCTCCTATTTAAGGAGAGCCCATTATTGAATGAGGATATCAAATTTCCAGTCAAGAAACAGAGTAAAACGAGAGTTCGGTGATCTCTTGGACAAATCACCCTCTAGGACGCCAAAATAGGTTCAGCTAGGAAAGGGAGGAACAAGGGAAAATAGGAGCTTTTCCCCGTGGACCGACCCGTGATGCAATCCTATTCCCGGGCCCATAACAAAGGCATATTCTTTAAAAACTTGATTTTTAATAAATATAATATATAGTTTAAAACTTATATTATCTTTATTGATTAAATTAGGCAACTTAATATGTAGATTATCATTATATGGGTAAAAGCTTATAAATTAAATTTAAATTTTGTAAATATTACTTTTATACTACTTATTATACACATTCAAATATTAAAATGAAAACAAATGATCAAATCACTTAAGTAATTCAATGATCAAGTGAGATCATGGCTTTTGTAACCATGAATGTTTGGGTTCAAATCTTCACATACCCAAAAGTATTTTGGGGTTTATTTCAAGTTAAATTCAGTTCCAAGGCAGGTTGCAACAAATTCAGTTCCACCAAGGCCGGATCTTCGAGTCGGTTCAGGTAGGTAAACCCCTAGACCCTGGAACCAACTTGGGTGGTGGTTAGTTCCACGAATTTAGATCCAAACCCTACCCTGTAACAAATTAGATAAGGTTGGTCCAAGGCCGGTTTCAGATCGGTTCTATTCGATTCTGGGTAAAACCTACCCATTTTCTCACCCCTAACTATTATAGCCATCCAATTGTACAAAATCCATAACCAATGGTTTGGTTTTATTGGGTAGACTTGATGCCCTAGGATTTTAATAACCCGCAATTCCAAATTAAGAAAAAAACTCATTGTGGTAGGTGGCCCCAGTCTTACGCTGGAGTTGCGCCTCTCTATATCATGGTATTATGGTTTGAGAGAGACCGAATCTGACCCCTACAACATCCCATAACACATCCTCACCGTGTATTTGGAACGTCTCCCGATGATAATACCAGGAATGGTGATGTCATCCTTAGGAGATATTCCCAATACACGACAGGGGTGTGCTGTGGGACGTTCTGGGGTGTAGTCTTGTGGGGCCGGGGCTGATTTGAACCCAGTAGGAGAAAGGAAGTGGCATCCTGACCTGTATGTAAAGTACTCAAGCGTTCAACTACCAACCTAAGTTATGGGTGGTACATGCTACTCTGAGACCCATGAGAGACATGCTGGCCTTGTAGTGGGGTGATAGACTCATAGTGAATTTGGACAATGCTAGTATTGAGTGGTAGCTAGGGTTTGTTTCCAGTTGGGGTTGTTGAGGGGTTTAGGTACTTCAATGCAGCTGGTTGACCCTGGTCTTTGAAAAAAGTTGGGGGCTTTTGAGTTTGGGTGAAGTGGATGAAACCTGAAGGTATGGTCAAAAGGGTGGTGTCAACAACCGATTTTTGCTCGGTCTACTACCTAAACCTTCAATTCACCCCAAACACCTGATCAAACCCTTCCAACCTCTCCAAAACACCCAAAAACCCAGAAAACCCAAATTTCACCCCGAAAGCCCTTAGATCCACCGTTAAACTTGTCCGATACCTATCCGATGGCCCCGATCAACCCTCACTTACACCTCAACCATTAGGTTAAACACAACCATCAGTCCCGGAACATCCCAAAACACGTATCCATGAAATTTGAACTCAAGATTCCTTCGTTTACCTGTCTATCAAACTATGTTGACTGGTACAGGAACCTTATGCTGGTCCTAGCTTTTGAAAAGCTGGACAAAGTGGCAAAGAATCCTGCCCCGGAGCGTCTGGGTGATAGGGCTTCTGAGGCCCGAAGGAGAGACTATCAAGAATGGGAGGAGAAAAACTCCCTTGCCCGGTGTTACATCATTGCCTCCTTGGACAACCCGATACAGAGGCAGTTCGATCAGATCGAACTTGCCAAGGACATATTGGACAGTCTCAGGACGATGTATGAAGAGCAGAATCGTTCTACTCGATAAAAGGTCTTGAAACAGTTCATGATTGCACAAATGTCCAAGGGTCAACAAGTTCATGACCATTGTCTTCGAATGATGGGTTACATCAACGAACTAGAGGCTCTTGGATCCAGGCTGGACCTTGCAACCCAGATAGACGCTATCCTTAACTCTTTGCCTCCTTCCTTTAATCCGTTCATCATGAACTATAACATGAACAAGCTGAATGTCAGCTTGCAAGAGCTCAGCAATATGTTGCAAAGAGCTAAAGAACTGATTAGAAAGGATGAGCCTGTAGCCATGCTTGTTGAAGCTGGCAAGACAGGCAAGAGAAAGAGGAAGGCAAAGAAGCCTCAGAAGAAAGCCACTAAGAGCAAGAAGCAGAAGAAAGACAAAGCATCGGATGCCTGTCACTTCTGCAAGAAGACCGGCCACTGGAAAAGGAATTGTCCTGCCTACCCGGAATCCAAGAAAGGTAACTTCGAAATTTGTGTTATAGAAACCAATTTGTTGGTAGCTTCTGCGTCCTGGTGTATTGACTTCGAATCATCAACTCATGCGTGTAACTCACTGCAGGGGTTTAAGGTAAGCAAAAGGCTGAGTGAAGGAGAAGTCACACTCTACTTGGGGACTACTGCAACTGTTGCAGCCACGGCCATAGGAACCGTGGAGTTATTTTTTAGAGAATGAATAATTGTACTGAAAGATTGTCTTTTTGTACGAAATTTAAGAAGAAATTTGATTTCTGTCTCAAAACTGTGTGCAGATGGTTATTCTATTTTCTTTACTAATACAATTACTATTAAAAGAAACAACAGATTCATCGCATACGGGGAACTGGAGAACGGTCTCTATGTTCTACATCCTTCTCTAGAAATTAACATAACCAAAACTACGTCGGATGAAATCCCCAAGAAGAGAGCCCGTGATACAGTTAATACCACGTGTCCGTGGCATTACCGACTTGGCCACATCGGTGTTGACCGAATCACAAGGTTGGTAAAGGATGGTCCTTTGAATTTTCTAACTATTGAAGATCTTCCCACTTGTGAGCCTTGCCTACAAGGCAAGATGACAAAACGACCATTTAACGGTAAGCCTGAAAGATGTACAGGCACACTTGACCTAATACATACTGATGTATGTGGTCCCCTGAGTGTTAGGACACGAAATCAACACGTGTATTTCATCACCTTCACAGATGATTTTTCACGATATGGTTGCGTGTACCTAATGAGACACAAGTCTGAATCCTTTGAAAAGTTCAAAGAGTTTAGACAAAAGGTCGAGAAACAGTTAGGGAGAGAAATTAAAGCCCTTCGACCAGATCGAGGTGGCGAGTGTCTTTTTGACGAATTCAAGGACTACTTAAAGGACAATGGGATAGTATCACAATTAGCTCCTCCGGCTACACCACAACTTAACGGTGTTTCAGAGAGGAGGAATAGGACCTTATTGGATATGGTCCAATCGCTTCTTATACACTCAGAGTTACCCACATCCTTTTGGGGTTACGCATTAGAGACTGCGATTTATGTGCTGAATCGGGTTCCAACCAAATCGGTTCCGAATACTTCATATGAACTTTGGACCGGAAAGAAACCAAGTGTCAGACACTTGAAGATTTGGGGTTGTCCAGCACACGTTAAAAGAACGAGTGCAAAAAAGTTGGAATCCAAGACCAGCTGTTGCCTATTTATAGGCCACCCAAAAGGCTCTATCGGTTATCTATTCTATGACCCAAGTGAGCAGAAAGTGTTCTGCAGTCGAAATGCGCAATTCTTGGAAACCGATTATATCCTGGACACCCATCATCAGGAAATTGTCTTGATGAGGAGAGCTCAGGAGCAGTGGGAGATTTCCCACAAGTTCCAGGTAGTGACCAACCTAGAAGATCCACTTGGGTATCCAGGCCACCAGTCCGTTATGGTTATGACCAGGATAGTTACCTGGTGGAAACCTTGACTAGTGAGGAGGATCCCGTGACTTACATGGAAGCTATGTTGGACATAGATTCCCAGAAGTGGGTGGAGGCCATGAGAGCAGAGATGGACTCAATGGAGACCAATGGAGTCTGGACTCTAGTAGATCCGCCCTTCGGGGTAAAGGCAATCGGTTGCAAATGGATTTACAAGAGGAAGAAGGGCCCCGATGGTAAGGTTGAGACCTTCAAGGCTCGTCTGGTGTCTCAGCTGCCAGGGTGAGACCCTAAGCACATACAATGTAGGATTAATTGAATCTATGAACTGGACCAGATTTCCAGTATTGCCCTAGACCTTGGAGATTGATGGGCAAAACTGGAAAGTTACACCCGACCCCTAGACTCGATTATGATACTGCACTAGGTGTCGGATTGGGCTGTCTTTGATATACCAATCAGTGAGATCCTTAGCGGGGGTCAAAACCTGGGTGTGTTGGGACAGTCCGAGAATTCATCTGAGTGGGTGATCATAGTGACATGATCAGCCCCTTTGTCGGACAAAGGTAATGATCGGGGATGCACTCTCATTGATGGAAACCAAGACTATTGGCAGCCGATTTCAACCGTTGAGATTTGTTTTGCAAAGTATATTTTATATGAGATATAAAAGTATATATATTAGGGTTTCTCAAATGTTTGCAAAAAGGTTTTAATTCCCAGGATCCATATAAGTGGAGAGTGCAACACTGTTCCTTGCAGCCGAGGGAGAGGTCCTCTCTTCTCGGGCAGTGTATGATCATTATGGGCTGAGAGGTTAATTGTAAGACCATTGAGGATAATAACTGATGGGCTAATCTTGCATCTACCCACAGTCCCTGGGTGTTACAAGGTGGCTTGGCTCAGGGACCACTTAGGGTAAGTGTTGGGCCTATAGAGCCCATTCGCTGGGTTTCAGGGGGTGCACTGTCTTTAACAGTGTATTCGGCCAGGCCTTGTAACAAAGGCTGGGCCGAACCCATGTGGCTGATGTGTAGATCAATGCTTGGGTTCCACGCCATACAAGGAAGCCCAACTGGGCAATAGTTAGGAAGGTTAAGTGAGCAGATAAGCTTAATGGGCCTAAAGCCCATTTCGAATTGGGCTATTTATTTAGTTAATAAAGGGGTGAATTCTGAGATGGATTAGCAGATAGGATAGGGTCTTGACCCTATCCACTCAGAGAGTCCAAATCTGAATGTAATTCAGATTTAGAAACCTCCTAATGAGATTAGGAGAAAGCTAATCTAATCTGCAGATAAGATAAGGGTTTATTCCTATCACCTAAAGAGAAGTCTTATCCAAATATGATTTGGATAAGCTGCTCCTAATTGGATTTGGAGCTGATCTTTTAGGTTAACAAAAGAAGGAAGGGGCGGTAGCCTTGCAGAGACACAGATCATCAGATTTTCTTTAGTGCTGAAATCAAGAAGAGAGAATTCTGCACCCTGCGAATACTCTCTTGCCGCCTCTCTGTTCTTGCCGCCCTGTTTGCCAGTTTGATCTCCAGTTGTGGGAGCAGTCAAGATTGGATCTTGACATCAGTTCTTTGAGAAATGATTGAAAGGAAACTGTGCTCACGTACCATCCTGCTGATTCTTGCGAAGGACAGAGTTCTTGGAGAAGAACACTACTGATTCTGCTCCATCCTGCACTGCGCCATCTTCAGTGGGAGCAGTTTTTGGATCCTTCCTTGGGCGTGAACACCTCCATTGGGAGATACTACTTCTCCGTATCAGGTATAATTCTCTCATACTCCTTTTGGTTCAGATCTGATTCAGTTTAAGGTTCAAGAATGATCCTTGAAAATATGATTTTCTAAATAGGGAATGTGATTCCCAGTTGAAGGGAGAGAAAATTTTTTGAAATTCACCCCTTATTCCGCAATCTTTGGGCGTCCATGTGATGGATCTCTCATCCCTTTAGGAAGGAACTTGAGATTCTTGGAGAGAAGCAATGAGTTGTTGGAGATACTCATCCTTCTCCCAGCAAGCTTGTATTTCCTCTAAGAGGCTAGACTGTAAACTTGATACTGCTAAGGCAAACAACTCAGAACCGTTCACCCTTGAAAGAGCATCAACAATTACATTTTCTCTCCCCTTCTTATATTGGATCTTGTAGTCAAAACCAAGTAGCTTTGTCAACCATCTCTATTGTCTAGGGGTTGCGATCTTTTGTTCCAGTAGATATTTTAAACTCTAATGGTCAGTTTTTACCTCAAAGTGCCTTCTAGTTAGGTAGTGTTCCCAACTTTTAACTGCATAAACCAAGGCTAGTAGTTCTCTCTCATAAACTAAGAGTTCCTGGTGTCTTTTGGAGAGTGCCTTGCTAATGAATGCAAGTGGATGGCCTTCTTGTAACAAAACATCACCAATTCCATGACTTGAAGCATCTGTCTCAACAACAAAAACCTTGGAAAAGTTCGGTAAGGAAAGTACTGGTGCAGAAACCATGGCTTGCTTGAGCTTCTAGAAGGTCTCTTCTGCTTCCACATACCACTTAAATCCATCTTTCTTTAATAGAGCAATTAGGGGCTTGCTGATATGACAATAGTTCCTCATAAATCTCCTATAGTGACCTGTGAGACCCTAGAAATCCCTTTAATTGCTTAGCGGTTGTAGGTGTTGGCCATCTAAGGACTGCTTCTATCTTTTATGGATCAGTTGAAACCCCTTCGGTGGGGATAAAATGGCCTAAGTACTCAACCTTGGTACTGCCAAAGCTACACTTGCTCCTTTCGGAATACAAGGTATGAGTTCTGAGTATGGTAAGTACTTGCCTCAAGTGAGTCATGTGTTGTTCCTCGAAAGGACTATACACCAATATGTCATCAAAAAACACTAGTACAAACTTCCTTAAGAAGGCCCTAAACAACCCATTCATTAAGCTTTGAAATGTTGAGGGTGCATTAGTAAGGCCGAATGGCATGACAAGAAACTCATAATGACCATCATGAGTCTTAATGTAGTCTTATACTCATCTCCAGCATGCATTCTAATCTGGTGGTAGCCAGACCTAAGGTCAATCTTAGAGAAAATAACAGCCCCATGCAATTCATCTAAGAGTTCTTCAATCACAGGAATAGGAAATTTATCCTTTACAGTGGCTTTGTTGAGAGCTCTGTAATCAATACACATTGTCCAAGTGCTATCCTTTTTCTTTACAAGAATAACCAGGGAAGAGAATGGACTATTGCTGGCTCTTATAACTCCATTATCTAGCATTTCCTAAATGGTTTGTTCTATAATGTCTTTCTGAATATGATGAGTGCCTATAGAGCCTTAAGCTAATAGGATTAGTGTTGTCCTTTAATACTATGTTGTGATGATGTGCCCTATGTGGTGGTAACCCTCTAAGTTAATCAAAAACATCACTGAATTCATCTAAAAGAGCCTGAATGGAGGTAGGGATTACCGAAGTTCCTGCTGCTAGTTGCATAATTGAGGGAAGTGCAGCTGATTCTTCTTTGCTTCTGACATGAATGGTAAGGAACTGAACCAGTCCACTGTGAGTGGTTTTCTTCAGCTGTTAAGACAAGGTTTTCTCAAGTACTGCCATTACTGCTACAATTTGCTCATCGAACAACACTATTTGTCTACCAGCTAAGGTGAATTCCATTCTCAAAGTTCTAAAGTTCTAGAGAACATCACCAAGTGTTTCTAGCCACTATATTCCAAGTACTAGTTCGCAACCACCTAGATTTAGTATCAGTACATCAGTTGTAAAAACATACCCTTGCATGGACCAGGTGAAGCCTCTACAGATTGCATTGCAAGTCAACAGCTCTCCGTTTGCTACTTTGACTGAGAGGCCCCTTGTGGTTTCTAGTGCACAACCTATCCTTTTTGCCAATATAGCATCCAAAAATTTATGTGAACTTCCTGAGTCCACCACTGTATGCAAATTCCTCCTCTTATAAGAGCTAGTGATCCTCATGGTGTTGTATTGAATAGTCTCAATTTCCTCCAATATAGCATGGAGAGATATCAAGGGTTGTAGAATCTCCATTGGTGTTTCTTCTTCAATGAGTAGAGACTCCCCTTCAGTAGTAGATGTCTCCCTTTCACAGGCAGTTGACTCACCTTCCTCTTCTTCAATAGTTGTGATGGAATACAACTGTTTTCCCTTACACCTATGTCCCTGTTCATATTTATCACACCTACGTCCTTGTTCATATTTATCACCACATGTAAAGCACAACCCCTTGGCTCTTCTCTCCTTCAACTCCTTACTAGACAGGGTTCTAGTATGTCTAGAGTTGCCCTTGTTTAATGGTTGTGCACTGGGAGGCAATGGTAAAATTCCAGCCTGATTGTTTCTAGCTGAGAGAGCTGGTGGTGACAGTCTTGGTAATAAAGGTTGCTATGGGGTCTAGGCAATAAGGCCTATTGGGGTGGTTTCGTTGATATAGGAGGTTGATGCCTTGGAAGGGACTGATATTGTGGTTTGAGGAGAGTCTTGGCCACTACAAGTAATGACTCATTAGTGACCTCCTATAATCTGACCATTCCATTAGCCTGGGAGAGTGATACAGGGTTAAACATCCTAACTGGATTCTGAATTTCCTTCTCGAGGCCTGCAAGGAAGAAGCTGAGAGCTTGGGTCTCAGTCACATCTGCTCGTGTGTATAATTGCTCAAATTCATCCAAGAAATCTAGAGGGAACCTGTTTGCTTAAGGTTCTTGAGCTCAGCGAAGGGATCATCATAAATTTGTTCACCAAATCTCTCATTCATGGCTCTCAAGTACTCCTCCCAAACAGGTAAACCCCTGAATCCCCTACTCTTAACATACATTTGATGCCATTGTAGGGCCTTACCTTCTAAGTGGATTGCGGCTACCCTGATCTTGTTCTCAGTGACAGTCCTATCGAATTCAAAGAATTGCTCCACCTTGTACAGCCAACCCTTGAAATCCTAACCACTAAATCTTGGAAAATCAATTCGAGTCAATCTTGTGAAGGGGTTCTGTTATGGCACATTCATCTGCTGGTTCTGTTGGGCATTAATGGTTTGAACTTGGAAACTTAAAGTTGTAAGTAACTCCCTCATTTCAGCCAGAGATCTGTCAAACCTTTCGCTTAACTCAATAATTTGAGCATCTGCTTTATCTTGCCGCTGGTTTGCCTCACGCATAATGTTCTTGAAGGACTCCTCGAGCCTCCTAGCTTCTTGGCCCCTGGTACCTTCCGCCATGATTAGTCTTGCCACAAATTGAAATCCTTAAGCAATGGTGCCAAGATCAAGCTCAGATACCACTTGATACATGCTTGTGTATCAACTCCAAAATGCCCAACTATTTTAATATTTTATTAAAATATTAATTATTAATTATTTTAATATTTTTATTAAACATTAATTATTTTTTTACTAAATTTACTTGTGTTATTTATTACTTTTATTAACTAGTAATTTTTAATTATTTCATTAATTTTTAAAAATTATTTTAATTTTTATTTGTGTAAACTATTAATTAGTAATTATTAATTATATTTAATATTTTATATTCATTAATTATTTTTAATAATTCTAATCGTTTCATTTATTAATTTTATTTGTATTATTTCAATATTATTTTGAGGTTGAAAATTATTATTTATGAGATAATGCAAATTGAACTCAACATTTACAAATGGTATGTTCTAGGGGTAAAATAGTAAAATCAGTAAATTTCATATGGTAAAGGGTTGATCCAACACAAACAAACTTATGAATTCAGATCCTCTAAAAAGTAGAAAAGCATCTATGCCTCTTTTCCGATTTCAGGCACTTTTAATATCTTTTTAATTTTTCAGATTTATTAAATGCCACCTCAAATTAATTCAGGTGATACAAACTAAGATCCCAAATCAAAAGGTAAAAGGAAAGCTAATGCATACATCAACAATTAATCCATGATAAGGAAAGCTAATGCATACATAGGGTCTGTTTGGTTTGAGGGAATAGGACCCTGGAATCGAAATCAGAATGGGTCATTCCGATTCCAGATGTTTGGTCGACCGGAATGGGAATCCTATTCCCATTCTAGGCGGAATGGGAATCCCTCATATGGGGGAATGGCCATTCTCGACCCCTCCCCAGGGAATGCGATTCCCATTACGGATTATGAATATCATTTTTATTTTTGGGGACAAGGTGTAGTCTTGGAGTTGCAGTCTCAAAGATTCATAGATGCTCACCATTGTAGTCTTGGAGAATAACAGTTCAGTCTTGCACTCTTGCTCACTATTGTTATTGTAGTCTTGAAGATTCATAGTTGCAGTCTTGTAAATTCATAGATGCTCACCATTGTAAAATAACAGAAAAAAAAAAGAATAGATTCTTAGATGCTCATTGTTGCAGATGTTCACAGGGTGCGTACAGTTGTAGAGACAGGTGGGTTCACTCCTCAGTCTTCACTCTTCACTAGAGAAGTTAAACTGGAACTCGCCGCTATCGCCCTCTGCTGGATTAACTGATGTCGCTGCTCGC
The DNA here is from genome assembly GCF_055504915.1 of Nelumbo nucifera. NCBI lineage: Eukaryota > Viridiplantae > Streptophyta > Magnoliopsida > Proteales > Nelumbonaceae > Nelumbo > Nelumbo nucifera. Next base: position 126,292,640 of record NC_142649.1, read on the forward strand.
CACTTGCTGGTGGTAAATGACAAAAGATGAAGCCCAGCCAAAAGGTCACCGACACCTGGGTGGAAAGACAAAGTCTCGAAGGGGAAGCAGGAAGGGGTTTTGCGTTCTCGCCGCTGCCGCCTGCTGCTAGATTAACTAATGTCGTCGCTCGCTGCTTTCCAGTGGTAGATGATAGAAGATGAAGCCTAGCCAAAAGGTCGCCAACGCCTGGGCAGGGAGACAAAGTCTCAAAGGGGAAGCAAGAAGGGTTTTTGCATTCTCTCCGCTGCCGCCTGTTGCTGGATAAACTGATGTCACCACTCGCCGCTTGCCAGTGGTAGATGATAGAAGATGAAAGCTGAAGCCCAGCCAAAAGGTTGTCGACGCCTAGGTGGGAAGACAAAGTCTCGGAGGGGTTTTGCGTTTTTTTCGAAATATCTATTTCCATTAGGAATAGGATTTGGGAAATTAGGAGTTAAGATTAAGACTTAAGAGGGAAACAATTTTACCTACTTACCTCTGTAAGTTTGGTTTTTTCGGTTAACCAAATTGATAAATGCCATAACTGAAACCAAAAATCGAACTTTAAGAAACCGGTGTTTAAAACCGAAACCGAACCAAATCCCACGAACTAACTGACCCGAAAACACCGAACCCGAAATTCTAGTTTGGTTATTCGGTTTTAACCAAAGTATGCTCACCCCTAACTTTGAGCCTAGTCTGAGTCATGTCGGAAGTGGCTTAATTGGTTTGCCAAACCGGGTTTTGACCTCATATTGGGCCAAGCCTGAACATGAGGTCTAAATCTTTGGCTTAGGCCTATGTTTGAAAATCAACATGGTTTAATCCGCCCAATTTACAACCGTACTGAAACTGAGAATACTCTGATGTTACAATATTGCAAATTTCTAAGAGGAACATCTCAGAGCACAAGCTTCAAAAATAAGACAAACAAAAGGAAGAGAAAATATCATGAAACTTGCTCGAGGCAAATATTGAGATCCCCAAAAATATCTTTGGATTTTTACCAAAAAAATGTTATCTTTGGATCACCATTTCACCTTTGGATCCAACTTGCCCCACCAGGATCATGTATTATGAAATCGGATTTTGTCCTCACAAAATTGTTCTCACAGCCCTTTCTAGCGATGTATTGGGAACATCTCCCCAGCACTATGGAAATTGTTCTTAAGGCATAGTTGAAAAAGGCTATGAGAACGGTGTGAGCACTATTTTGTGAGAATTGAAACTACCCACATGTATCACCAGCAGCATAGATTTTCTCTAAGGCTTTGATTGGAAAAAGTATAAATACTGGTTTTGTGCATATATACTCCATGGTTCAGTTTTGTAGGTCTTCAAGAAGAATGTATGTGTATTGAAAATGACAAAAAAAAACACGAATTTCAAGACATATTTGCATCTAAAATGAGAGCAAAGTTTGCATCTAAAAAATGGATGCAAACTTTGCACTCAAGTTGATCAATATAATAAAAAAATAGAGGATTCCAATCTCAAGATTCATGTTTGTGCCCATCACAACAAAAAATCACTTGGCAAGAGCACAAAATTGCCATTACAAAATTAAACCAACTTTGCATTTTTATGAACCAAACATTTGCATTTGTAGTGATCATTAATTTAAACTTTTTTCCAAAGGGAGCCTAAATTAATAACATAGGAAAGAAAAGTTTTTATTATGATGTTTTGTTCTAACCATGAATTGGGCTTATTGTATTCACATTCAAGGTCACGGAGACTCATGGATACAACAAAATACTAAAGGTTTGGGGGTAGGTCACAGAGACTCATGGATACAACAAAATACTAAGGATTTGGGGTTTTTTTAAAGTTGGGAATGAAGGAATGCATCACTCTCTGGCTGTTAAAATACAACGATAACAACAACAATAACAACAATGACAACAACAATAGTAATAGTTTAATCTATTGATACACATTGATACCCAATTTTTGTATGGGTGTATGTTAATATTTTTATCTTTAGTTCTAACTTGTCCAAATTGTTGTAGAGAGAGATTCTTTGGTGGAAGTCTTCACCTTCTTTTCTCTACCAGATATCAGATATGAATTTAGTGGTTAATTTCTTTTTAATTTTCTTTTAATATACTTTTAATTTAAGAAAAAACAAGGGAAACCACCAAATGGAGGATTATATCTGTAATAGGAAGTATAGTAAAATGTGCAGAAGAAAGAGTGTAGGAGACCCAAGTTCCGAAAGGTATCAAATTACAATTTTGCTCTTCAATTTTTTTGTGTTGTTGGTCTTTCAATTTTGTTTTGTTTTTTTTTATGCCATTATGTACTAAAAGTGACAGATTTCTTATCTCTACATTTTATGGTCGTGTTTGATTAAATAAAAAGAGGTAAAAAACAAGCTTTTCTTCTTGAAAGTTGGTGGAATTGAGTAAGTGTATATAGGGGTATAATGATACCCGAGTAACTTGGTTTGAAGCAAAAGAACCCTAACATGATACTACACACAAATAAACATGCCCTAAACCTAACCCTATGGGTTTAGGTTTTCCATTTAGCTTAACCCATTGACTCTCCTAATTAGTACCAATACATTGTGTAGTACACAAGATTTTTTTTTTTTTATTTGTGAGTTCTAGTATCGTACTACAATCTAAAAGGTTAAACAACTTCAATTAACAAATTCCAATATTCCTTATGTGTTTTTGCATATCAGCTAAGTACCTAATAGTTAGTATCAAAGTCTATGTTAAATGATAGGTTAAATCACTAAAAGCGCTAGTTGGAGTAGAATGAATACCACCAACAATAAGGAACCACCAATTATTAGAGTGAGAAGCATCAATGCGGGCCCGTGCCATGCCGTGTTGTTCCGCAGGCCTGGGCCGGGCTGGATTGCAGGCCGGGCCATAGGACGAGCTTTGGGCCTAGGCCAAACTGGGCTAGATTTATTTTTTGACTTTTTTTTGTTTTTTTGAATTTTTTTATATCTTTTTTAAGTAAAAGTGTAAAACTAAAACATTTAACTTTTCTTTGAGCTTTGGGAACTATTTGAAAAATTAAGAAATGAAAAATCTAACACATAAATGAAAAAAAAAAAACTTAACCAAATAAGAATCAAGAATGATGGAATAACAAATTAGATGAAAAATATGAATTTTATTTCATTTAAATTTGAATGATACAAATTACAAAGCATACAATTGTTGGATGTTAAGATGAATGAAATATGAAAATGGAATAAATTAATTGATGGAGGGTGATTTGGCCGGACCTCATAGCACAGGTACACGTGGGTATGACCTTGATCAAGTGATGACTCAGCGTGATAGCACAGCAAGCGCAGCCGCAACTCGGTGAGAAGGGCTCACCGAGTTTAGTCTAGCAACTCGGTGGGTTAGGCTACTCGCCGAGTGTTGCCTGGCTTGCACCTTCCTCCCAAGGCTGAGGCGCTCCGAGCTACCTCCCAGCTCGGGGCCCCCTGACCTTTTCTAATGACCAAGCTCCTCCCAGTGGATTTTAGGCCACTCTCAAACAGGAACACCCCAATCCGCCTCTAGATACCCCGAGATAGAGACACCTCGGGCTAGACAGCTCGGTGTAGCTTGCCACAGGTAGCTCGCCACTTGTAGGGTAGCTCGGTACAGGGTAGCTCGCAGAAGAACAGTTTGGCATATCACAGGAAGGTCTCCTGTCCGACCACCGTACCTGACAAACTTGGAGACTGCTGCTACGTCTCTCGTCAGACAGTGTTGCCCGTCACCTTTGGAAGGTGTCGTACATCTGACAGGTACGTACCCTACAACGACGGCCCCGTGCGTGCCACCTCAGCCCTGGCTGTAATGGCTGTGGCAAGACGACAGTGGCGGTTATACCTGCCCTTTCAAAGGCAGGTGAGCCTGATTCGACAAAGTTCTGTTATAAGTAGCCCAATCCCAAAGGACAAAGGTAATCTTCGGATACTCGCGCTATCTGCACTCTTAGCCCCTTCTACTCTCTTTGCATCTTTCACAGAGCTTTAACTTAAGTGTCGGAGTGTTCCCGCCAGGCAAGCCCCCCGGGGATTCCTCATCTTCTCCATCTTAGGTACAATCCAGGAGCCATGCAGCTGCCAGATAGGAGTGACCGGATCGCGCACCATCATTTGGCACCGTCTGTGGGAACAACTTCAAAAAGCCTCCCCTTAGTTTCTACAACTACTTTCTAAGACTTAGCACCCATGGCTTCTTCAAGCAACGCCGGATGCAGCGTGGAGATGGACATCGCTAGGGAACAACCCCAGGTCCCCGTGGTCTGCATTGGGCAGTTCACCATTCCCCTCTTCGTGGATGGAGTCCTTAGCCTGAATATGCCACGAGTAGTGGCGCCTGTGAGTGTTCCCCTTCCCCCCTCTGTTGAGACAACCTTCGCTGAACCAACTGTTGTCCCTCTGGCGACCAACCAGAACCAACTCGATGATTTGATGCAGTGCATGCGGGGCCATGCAAGCCCAAGCGCAACATCCTTGCATGTCCAACACCAATTAGGGGTTCTACGTACAAAGAAATTACAACAGCATAATTTAGCAGAATTACTACCACCTCCACTCTATGTGATTTACTCACAATTGTTGGCTTAGAAGGAGGCATTGGGGAGAGTATTGAATTGGAAATTATAGGAAGCATGAAGGATACTCAAGCCTTTGCCCACCAGCAAGCAATTAAGGACAATGGTGTTTCTACAAATACATAAATGAATAAGTTGGAGGATGATGTGCCTGATGAGGAAGAGGAGGGCCAAAGAAGGAGAAAGCGGCCAAAGAAGGTTACTGGAAAAGAGAACCTTGACCATCAGGAATCTATCGATCTCATCCTCTTAAAATCATCCTTCATATACATGATGATGAGGTTTTAAATCCCAAGCCTGCAAAACTAGTTACTCTAAGGTTTGAATACTTATTGAAGTTGAATGTTGTATGTGTTGGGATTGATGGCTCTCAAGAAGGACCTTAGAACAACATCTTATGCAACTTGTTTCCTAATGATACTAGTACTAAGCTTCCCCATCAGTCAGCTAAGTTCTTTGTTGGTGTTGCTGTTGAAGTCTTGGTAGAATGGTGTAATTTACCATCGGTCGAAGCCACATGGCTTCCATTGGCAGAGTTCCAAGCCACATATCCAGAGTTCGAGCTTGAGGACAAGCTTGTAGTCCAGGAGGGGAGTAATGTTATGGATGCATTCATTGGGAAGACGTACCGTTGTCACCTGCAGCAACAGGCACCTGACCCACCGCCAGCAGTAGCAGTGATTCAATGATTCTCATCCTACCCAGTTTGGCAACAACAACCTTATCTAGATTAGATTAGATCATCTTGCTTGTTCTTATCTTATTGTTCTTATCTTATTCTATTGCTCTTATCTTATCTTGTTAGTAGCTTATCAGATTAGGATTAGCTTATCTTATCCTTAGCAAGATAGAATTGGAAGTCTCCCTATTCAGCAAGGAGATTCCCTTTGATTAGGACTCTTGTAATCTCCTATTTACGGAGACCCCATTATTGAATGAGGATATCAAATTTCCAGTCAAGAAAGAGAGTAAAAGGAGAGTTCGGTGATCTCTTGGACAAATCACCCTCTAGGACGCCAAAATAGGTTCAGCTAGGAAGGGGAGGAACAAGGGAAAATAGGAGCTTTTCCCCGTGGACCGACCCGTGATGCAATCCTATTCCCGGGCCCATAACAAAGGCATATTCTTTAAAAACTTGATTTTTAATAAATATAATATATAGTTTAAAACTTATATTATCTTTATTGATTAAATTAGGCAACTTAATATGTAGATTATCATTATATGGGTAAAAGCTTATAAATTAAATTTAAATTTTGTAAATATTACTTTTATACTACTTATTATACACATTCAAATATTAAAATGAAAACAAATGATCAAATCACTTAAGTAATTCAATGATCAAGCGAGATCATGGCTTTTGTAACCATGAATTTTTGGGTTCAAATCTTCACATACCCAAAAGTATTTTGGGGTTTATTTCAAGTTAAATTCAGTTCCAAGGCAGGTTGCAACAAATTCAGTTCCACCAAGGCCGGATCTTCAAGTCGGTTCAGGTAGGTAAACCCCTAGACCCTAGAACCAACTTGGGTGGTGGTTAGTTCCACGAATTTAGATCCAAACCCTACCCTGTAACAAATTAGATAAGGTTGGTCCAAGGCCGGTTTCAGATCGGTTCTATTCGATTTTGGGTAAAACCTACCCATTTTCTCACCCCTAACTATTATAGCCATCCAATTGTACAAAATCCATAACCAATGGTTTGGTTTTATTGGGTAGACTTGACGCCCTAGGATTTTAATAACCCGCAATTCTAAATTAAGAAAAAAACTCATTGTGGTAGGTGGCCCCAGTCTTACGCTGGAGTTGTGCCTCTCTATATCATGGTATTATGGTTTGAGAGAGACCGAATCTGACCCCTACAACGTCCCACAACACATCCTCACCGTGTATTTGGAACATCTCCCGATGATAATACCAGGATTGGTGATGTCATCCTCAGGAGATATTCCCAATACACGACAGGGGTGTGCTGTGGGACGTTCTGGGGTGTAGTCTTGTGGGGCCGGGGCTGATTTGAACCCAGTAGGAGAAAGGAAGTGGCATCCTGACCTGTGTGTAAAGTACTCAAGCGTTCAACTACCAACCTAAGTTATGGGTGGTATATGCTACTCTGAGACCCATGAGAGACGTGCTGGCCTTTTAGTGGGGTGATAGACTCATAGTGAATTTGGACAATGCTAGTATTGAGTGGTAGCTAGGGTTTGTTTCCAGTTGGGGTTGTTGAGGGGTTTAGGTACTTCAATGCAGCTGGTTGACCCTGGTCTTTGAAAAAAGTTGGGGGCTTTTGAGTTTGGGTGAAGTGGATGAAACCTGAAGGTATGGTCAAAAGGGTGGTGTCAACAACCGATTTTTGCTCGGTCTGCTACCTAAACCTTCAATTCATCCCAAACACCTGATCAAACCCTTCCAACCTCTCCAAAACACCCAAAAACCCAGAAAACCCAAATTTCACCCCGAAAGCCCTTAGATCCACCGTTAAACTTGTCCGATACCTATCCGATGGCCCCGATCAACCCTCACTTACATCTCAACCATTAGGTTAAACACAACCATCAGTCCCGGAACATCTCAAAACACGTATCCATGAAATTTGAACTCAAGATTCCTTCGTTTACTTGTCTATCAAACAAAGATTCCATTTCGATCATTCTCGCACCCACAACCCATATCCACTTGATCCGAACACATTTAAACAAATCACCCTAGAATACCAAAAAACCCCTGCATATGAAATTCCAACCCAAAACACATTAATTTATCCTCGATCACACAAAGATTCTATTTCGAGGCTCCAGATTGACCATATTCCAAATCTGCCCGATCCAAGCCCAATTGGATCAATCTGATTTTACCAATTATCTCAGACTACCCAAAAACCCTACCTTGAGAAATTTCACCCAAAACTGCTTTTATTTTCCCCTTCATCATACAAAAATTCCATTTTGAGCCCTCGTATTAACCAAATCGATCCCTTTCCAGATCTGCCCAATCCGGGCCCAATCGGGCCAATCTGACCCCGCCAATCAACCCAAAATGTCCAAAAAACCGACCCCATGAAATTTCATTCGAAACTACCCCTGTTTGCCTTTTCAACTAAAAAGATTCTGTTTTGGGCAATTTCACTAGGCCTCACACACAGAACCCCATCTACAGTCAGACCCATCTCAACCCTCCATTCTTGACTTAAAATCTTAGCCCTTCATCTGAAACCCCGGTTTGACTGTTCATTGTCTTCTCCGTTCGAATCAGCGGCGGAGCAAGCATTGAAGACCCCGGTTCCCCGTGTTTCTGCCCGATTTTCTCTCTTCTTCATCCTTCTTTCCTCAGTTTTTGCCTCTTCCCTCTCTCTCTTCTTACTTTCTTCTCCGTTCACAACTTTCTCCCTGTTTTCTTTTACGTTCGAACCAACGGCGCAGCAAGCAACGAAGGTCCTTTTTCTCCTGTGTTTCTGCCCCGGCTCTCTCTTCTTCTCCATCTTTCTAGTCTTCCTCCTACTCTCCCTCCTTCTTGTTCTTCTTTTAATTTACACTGGACTCAGCGATACAGCGGCTGTGAGACGAAGCTCTACTACCACCATCGACTCTCCCCTTCTCTTTTCCTCTAGTTCCTATTATTTCGAAATGCATTTCGGTCGCCATAGCTAGTTTCGTTTGCCATCTATCGCACCTTCATCGTCAAACCAAGAAGTTGCAGAACGAACCCCTATTCGGACCGAACCCCTGCGGGACTCTTTGAGATCTTGAAGCAGACCAACTTTCCTCTTACCGAAGTTCGGCCAATCTTTGCAGTATCCGGCGACCTCTTGGGAATCAGCGCACTCAGGTAACCCATCTTCAATCAGCGCTCTTCCTCTTCACTCTGTATTATTCTGTTTTTCCTTCATATATTCGTGAATCAAGGGTTAGAAAGGGGAAGAGCCGATTCCCTGTAAGCTCCTGTACCCGGTCTAATCCTAGTTTACTTCTTCTTAAATTCAGCTCTGCTTCTGTGATTATATCTCTTCTTTTGGTTGAATTTTTTTGATTGAAGATGAATGCATGTGGGAAGATTATTCTTCTTTGAGTTCATGCAAAGCAATGCAATGGCTGCCGAATAGGATGTTTAGCCGGTTCCGTTCCTTTTGATTTTCTCTTATGCATTCTACCGAATTGCAACAATAGGTTATTGTCTTTTCTTTTGCCGTTTGTTCTCTGATGTATCTCACTAAACTATTGTATTAGATCAATGTATAATATGTTTTGTTAATCAGTTTTCAATTCGGCGTTATTTTAGAATTTGGTATTTCTTTTAGATGGCTTTTAATTCCTCCCGAATAACAAATTTACCTGGATCCGATGTATCTTATCAAGAACGTTTCTTATTCTACTTTGTTTCTGCCGAATAGTTAATCATTATTACTATAAGTGTTTACTTTCTAGTTTTAATGCTTTTAGTTTCATCTTCGTTTTTTTTCTTTTTAATTATTACCATTTGGTCTTCCCGGATCTGGTTATGTCAAATTGTATGCTCCATCTATTGTGATTAATAGCTCGTGTTTTATCTTTAGGTTCGTTTACGTTTAGTAATATGTTTTAGGTCTTTAATTGGTTCAGGCTATTAGTTTTTTTAGTTTGTGCATATTCGTTCTTAGCTCTCCATGTGGGTTCCACCTTTGGACCCGAGAGATTCAAGACCAACTCGGATTGATTGAACCGGTGCCCTGAGCTGCGGGAGTCACTATTGAGCCAAAGCTTAAAAAATAAAAAAAATCATGTTTAGAGTTCCCATCATCTCCATTGCTCAAACTGATGGGTGACGATTTCACCCAAATGGCAAGTGAACCGTTTTTTCAATACTCACAGATGATTTTGATTGTAAGGGTTGGGTGAGTGGGTGGAATGGTTTAGACGTAGGCTGTTATTCAAAATCTGGGCCATAAATTGAATTACATATGCTTGTGTTATGGATGTTTATCTAGGGTGGCTTAATTTGGGTAGTATATATAGTTAGTATCATGAACGACGTCTAAAGATATATGAGGGTTGATCCCAAGGCTGTGGCTGTGGTGAGGGTTTCTATATATGAAGAATTGAAGATGTTCATAGGGTTGGTTACATGTCTCCTGCATGCTCACTAATGTCACACATATGGCCTATTCCATGTCTCTGTAGTCATCTTCCTAATACATCACTACAGGAAAAATGACTTTTTGCTAGAAGTTTTACCGACAGCTAATAAATATCACTAAAATAAGTATTGCTAGAAGTTCTAGTGGCAATTTTTACAGTTACCAGTATAAAATAATGATTGCCGTTGAAACTACTTTAGCGGCAGTCGATAGTCACCTTTACCGGCAATCGCGACTGCTATTAAATTTATATATTTTTTCAAATAATCTATAATTTTTTTTTTTAATTATTCGTGCTTTGTTTCAAATAACCATTTTTCTCTTCATTCATATACATTGTAATAAAATACAAAACTCAAATCATCAATTACAAATGCAATTTTTGTTTGAATTACATTGAAGTTGTTTAATCTGTGATCAATGAATACATTCATCTACATTGAAGTTGTTTAATCTGTGAACATAAAACCACACAACAAGAATAGCTGCTGTGAAGAAGATAGATTTGTGATTCGTCAGTGCTTCCCAACCAATCTTCTGAAGATTTCCTTCAAGTTGTTTCCAACATCTCTCGATTGCACTACTCAAATGTGACTGAGCCGGTGGGTTATTGTTCTGAGCATGGGCAACACCTCCTAGTGTATGAGTTTCATAGGAATGGTTCACTGCTTGACTTCCTGCACCTCTCAGATGAATACAACAAGCCATTGACTTGGAACACGTGTCAAAAATCAGAATTACATATTTGGGTCATTGGAGAAAAAACCCAAATGAAACTTAGCTTTTTAGTAGTCCTATATGATTCTATTTACAACTCTCTGGTGGAAATTCATTTAATTTCTATAACTACATTTCAACTTAATAATGATTATGTCAGACAACAACATGTTTCTGGATCATAACATAGAGTAATCGAAGAATGGTACATAATTTTCCTACCTTCAAATGAAACAGGAGCTTGGTTTAATTAACTTTATCTTGTTATTTTCATCTCAATTATAAAGAATTATATATTGCAAGAGAACATTTCATTTAGTTCATATAAAATTGGAACAAAAGATGCAACTTGCAACAAAGTGTTCATGAAAGATATATTTTTTAATATATGCCACACTTGTGTACTCTTAGGTTGTATTTGGTTTGAAGGAAAAGGTAAGAAAATCTTTACAAAGTTTGTATGAGTTTGCCTTCCTTTCTCTATCTTTTCCTTCAAACCAAACATAATCTTAAAAAATCATAGGAAAAGGTTAATGAAAAAAGAACATGATCAAAATTAAGTCCCAGCTGGCATTAAGTCTAACTTTTCAACCAAAAATCAGATCACTCGACCTGCTGGATTTGAATCAGCAACCTAGAGGATTAATCCCCTGTTTTGCCTTCTGAGCTAATTAAGGTCAAACTAACATAAATTCCCTTGTTTTCATCAATATAGAAATTTCAATTGGATAAGTACTGGGCACAAAATGGAGAATGACTAATCTCTGTGCATGTGCACCCTGTCATCTATCTGTGCTTGTTAGTCAATAGTCTCCAGGCTACTTAGAAAAACACAAAATGGTCTTATGCGAATTTTCTGGGAAAGGAAAAGTAGAAAATCCTTTCGAAAAGAACTTTCATGCGAATTTTCTTCTTCATTCTTGTATTCCTTCTTCATCCCTTTTCTTGGATATATGTTTGTCCATTTTACGAACAAAACCTCCATTTCCGGTGATTAATAGAGAGGAGAAAATGCTAGCTAGTAAGCCGGGCTCCGGCTTAATATCGAGGAGGGGATTTTCATGATGCTCAGGGCAGTGACGATATGTATGTAAAAGTGCAAACATATACATACGAGACCAGATGATTGGATTTTCTATACTTTTTTTGTTTTTTTCACTTAGAGGGTGTTTTATAGTGTGGATGAGAAATTGGTGGGTGTAGATTAGTCCATACCACACCTTGTAGCAGGGATTAATCCACACCACACCGCAGTCCACAACTGTTCTGAATTGTGGACAAACTGTGTGAATTGGACCACACTCATAGTGGCGTTCTGAAAGCATGGGGTGGACCAGTTCATACCACACTTTTTGATTCTATGTATCTCATATACATTTATGAATGATCTACACCAACGTTTTAAAAAATTAATTGAAAACGGAACCGTTCTGGCCACCGGTTTGTGGGTCGACGGTCTGACCATCCGATTCAAACGGGCGGATGGGTCGACAGTTCGACCGCTTAGGTCAACGGATTGTTGAATTTTCAACAGTTTTTGGCCTAAACCGGGTTTGGGGTAAAACGGAACCCCTTACCTGGATGGTTCCTGGGCCGAACGGTCTGACTGTTTGGGTCAACGATGGTTCGAAAACCTTGACCTACACATTTAATCATAAATATCTAATTTTTGCATTTTATATGATAAATATATTGAAAAATGCATCAATGAATTAATATTAGCCAATAAATATTATTTTTTATAAAAGGATTAGTAAAATAATTAAAATTTTAAAAAATATATTTTAAATATTTAAAAATATTATTTTATTGATAAAAATATTAAAAAATTAAAAAATTAAATAAAATAATTAATATTTTATTGACAAAAATATTAAAATGTGAAACAGACAATAAGGTTTCAACCTTTTAAGAAAAGTGTAAAGCAGGAGATCAAAAATAGAATGTAGATAGACTCTAACCACAAATTTTTGCCATGAATAAAAAATTAGGGTGTGAATGGAACCGGTCCACCATATAACCAAATAATAACACAGGTAAGTCATGCATGTGAAGAGTAAATGTTCAATACTAAGATTCACAAAGAAAGCGACAAACCCTGATATCCGAATCCCTGCTTCGTGGTCACCCTTCAGACGTCTGTAGTGAGTTTTTTCTTCTTCTACTCCTTAAATTGTGGATTTCGAGTTCTAATGTTTTTGTTAGGGATTCAATTGTGCCAGTTATATTCGAGATTTTTTTTTTAATGTTTTGAGATAATGTAGAAACGCCTTCTACATTATCTGGTTTTGATCGTTACTTAATATAATTTACCGGTTTTCAACATCAAAGATTTTGGACTTTGAGTGAATGAGTTCAGCTAGATGGGCCTGATGCACAATTTTGACCTTTCCAAGTTTATTTAGCTTTTTTTTTTTTTTTTAATTGGTTTGTGCAGTTGGGGATAGTGACAGAAGGGGAATCTCATTGTCATTGTTACTTGGTAGTCGAAGACTTTTTTTGGTTCGTATAGTGATAAGTTGAAAAATCTATCAAAATAAAAGGGATATTGTATCATAAATAGGGTTTTTGACTTTACCTGTTTCCAAACTTGAGCCACTAAATTCTTGGGTTACATCACAATCGTTAACCTTTACCAAATTCACAGGAGTGTTATATGAATTACTGCAAATGAATTAAATCGATAGATTCAAATTTGATTTGTATATATCTGAGTTGAAACAAGACCTTGTTCAGTGGATTTATATTAGATTGAAGTCGAATTTGGATTGCAATTGGATATATATATATATTAAAATAAAGCGGTCAAGAAATTTTCTCTTTTTTTTGAATTTTTTATTTTTTTATTTCATGTCATTTTTGAAACAACCAATGAGATGCACTTTTCCAATAACCTAAATAATCTATTTTTATAAAATTTCTCCCAAACTACCTCCCCCACTATCCCCCACTTTCTCCAAAATTATCTTTAATTTCTATTTAATTCCTATTTATTTCCAAAGTTATCTCTAATTTGTTAAAGAGTTTCTCTCCTAAATTATCTCTAATTCCTATTTATCCTCTCCCCTAATTTTTATCTATGCTTATTTAAAGAAAGTTTGGATTAAAAAATTTAAGAATTATTTAAATATTCTAACAAAATTATATAATAACTTTAAAATATTGATTAATTTTATATTTTTACCAAATATATCACGGAATTATGTACTAACAATTTAAATTATGTTTTTTTGGATTATCAATTTAAATGTTTTTCAAATATTTAATAATATGTAATATCTTTAAATAAATTAATAAAATTCAAATAACAAAAAATTTTAAATATTTTATAGATTATTTAAATATTTAAATAACTAAATGTTTATCATAACTAGATATTAAATAGTTAAAATAACGAAATTATGTAATAATTTAAAAAAATATTCTTCAAAGTAGAAAAATAATTATAACAGAGCATTGAAATTAATAATAATTTAATATATTATTAAATTAATAATCAAAAATATGTAATAATAGTAATTTAAATTATGATTTTATGGATAATTAAATTAATTAAATAATTAATATTTTAAATTTTATATATTTTATATATTATTTCAATATTTAAATAACTAAATTTTTAAATAACAAAATATTTAACATAACTAGATTTTAAATAGTTAAAATAAAGAAATTATGTAATAAATTAAAAAATTGTGAAACTTTAAAAAATAATTATAACATAATATTGAAATTAATAATAATTTAATGTTTTTACATAGTATTGTAAATAACTAATTTCACTTATATCAAGTAATAATTCGAGAAAATAACTTTGAAAAAAATTAATATCTATTAATAATAATTTTAAACTTTTAATCTTTATTTATTATATAATTATGTATACTAAAATTAATATTTATTGTATTTCAGTATTTATTTATTGTTTTTTTGTAATAAATGTATTTTCAATGATTATGTATAAATTTATTTTGTTTTGTTATTTAATAGAAAACTTTCAATAATTATTGGAGATTAAACTACTATTATTGAAAATTTTAAATTTAATTTATTGTACTTATTATATCTATTGTATTTTTGCTATAACTTATTAATTAATATTTATTAGAGATTAAACTATTACTTGAGATTATACTATTTATTGACTAAGCTAATATATTTTTACTACTTATTGTATTTTTTTCATTAACAATATATTTTCAATTATTGTGTATTTTCGCTATAAATTTTCAATAATTACTAGAGACTAAACTATTGTTATTTATCAAAGATGAGACTATTAATTTAGTTGAAATTATGAGTGTTCATGAGTTGGTTTGGTTCGGTCGTAGGCTATTTGCCCAACCAAATTGACCTGGTTAGGTTGGAGAGTTGGTCAGCTAAAATTAAATAACCTTTTGTTAAAACTGACCGACTCAAGTTGTACCAGTTTGGGTCGATTTATTGGTTTAGTCAATCGATTCAAAAGATTTAAACTTAAAAATTAAAATTCATTTTAAAAATTATAGTATAATTATTTAAAAATTAGATTTATGATATAAAACATTTTAGACTAAGAAATATGGGAAATTTCCCACTTTTCTATATTAAAAATTATATTTAAAATATAAAATATTAATATATATCCATGGTTTGGTCATTCGTTTTTGATCGGTTTACAAATGGCCAAAATGAAATTGATCCAACTTGCTCGAATTGGAAAATTTTTGAGCCAACGCCGACCTAAAATACTAGAAAACTGACCAACTCAAGTCGAGTTCATTGGGTTGGTTGGTTTCATCAGTTTGATGAATAAACCTAACTAAAATTAATTATTGTTATTTTTGTATTATAAAAAGTTTATTAAAATTTGTATATAAGATATGAATAATTATTAATTATTTAAAAATTTGAAAATATAAAACAATTGTATATTCTTATCTGTTTCTATTAGGGTCATTTATTGGAACACACTTTATAGTTTTACATATTTACTTAAACCTCCTTATAGTTTTCATTTCACTAAAGCACCCCATGTATTTTACAACTTATTTACTTAATCAACCTTTCATTAAGGAGTGTTTGTTTTGTCATTAAGCCCATGATTTTTTATTCCAAAAATACTCTTAACACTTTTTTTTTTTACATAAAACAAAATTGACCAAATATAGCCAATAGAGTGGTTGCCCGTGTCTTATTAAGGGAAAAATGGTATTTTTATTTTTGTTTTCTTTTGATTAAATTTATTTAAATGAGTATTAGGGTCAACACTGTCATTTTCTATTATCATCTAATGGAAGATTGATTAAATCTATGGCAAATTATAAGTGGTGCTTTCGTAAAATGCTAACTATATGATAGATTTTAGTAAATCCATGAAACTATAAGGGGTATTTTAGTAAATAACCCTTTCTATTATTTACCTTTCACTTAATAAACCCCATGTATCGCACGGGTCCCTGCTAGTATATATATTAAAACAAAGCGGTCAAGAAATTTTCTCCTTTTTTTGAATTTTTTGTTTTTTCTATTCCATGTCCTTTTTGAAAAAACCAATGAAATGCACTTTCTCAATTACCTAAATAATCTCTTCTCCTAAAATTTATCCTAAAATACCTCCCCCACTTTCTCCAAAATTATCTCTAATTCCTATTTATCTTCTAAATTACCTTTAATTCCTATTTATTTCCACAATTATCTCTAATTTAGTAGAGAGTCTCTCCTAAATTATCTTTAATTCCTATTTATTCTCTCCCCTACTTTTTATCTATATCTATCCGAAGAAAGTTTGGATTAAAAAATTTAAGAATTATTTAAATATTTTAAAAAAATCATATAATAACTTTAAATATTTATTAAAACCACAAAAAATAATTTTATAGTTTTACAAAATACGTCACGAAATTCTAACATCTCCAACTCCCACTATTTTGCATGTGCTATTATCGCCCATGTAAACAGTCCCACCATCGCACGATTAGTATGTGTAGAACCAATCTCTGTAGGACATCATATGGAAAGAAGCACCAAAATCTAATATCCAGTTATGCTTTAAATTTTCACAAGAATCAACAAACAATACCTCACCATCTTCTGATGAATCACTTCCTTCTATGATGTTTCCTTTGGAATTATTTGAAGCCGGATCTTTGTCAAAGTTATGCCGATTTTGCTCTGCTTTGGGTTGCTGACAATCTTTTCGAAGGTGCCCCATCATTGTGTCACCTGAAGAATTCTCACAAACTTTTCTACGAGATTCTTCCGTAAGCAACACAGAAATAGTAGATTCTAATGACAGATCTTTAGTATTGCTCAAATTCATTATCAAACTATCCCAAGAGTCTGGCATAGAGCAAAGCAAAACAGCAACCTTTTTCTTCGTCATCGATACATAGCTCTACAACTGCTAATTTGCTTACTAGAGTGTTGAACTCATTCAAGTGTACTTTTAGAGAGGCTCCGTCCTTCATCCTCAGATTGTAGAGTTGTTGCCGGAGAAAGATTTTGTTAGATATCGATTTCCCCTCGTAGAGATTCCGCAACTTGTTCCATAAACTTTGGTAGTGGTTTCCTCGGACACGTTGAATAGAACTGAATCTTCTAAAGCGAGAAGAATATTAGCCATGGCTATTTGGTTTTTCTTCTCAAAATCTTCGTCTTTCATATCAACAAGATTCTTCTCTTTTCCTTCTAAGGCAATTGCACAATTCTTTCACAAACACAACATGCATCTTCAGCTTCTAGATTGCATAGTTGGATCTGTTGAATTTCGGTATGTCGAACCGAGTATAGCTCGAACTCGCCATATTCAACACGTGCAATACCGGAATAGAAAATACAAATTTCGACAGAATCCTGGAATAGAACCATGTGGCTCTGATACCAATTGTTGGAATTGCACAACGGAAATAACGTAATCTGTACGTGCACAGAAACAAACAAAAGCAGATAGCAATAAAGAAAGAAAGAAGAGAGAACACCTGATTTACGTGGTTCGGCCAAATTGCCTATGTCCATGGGCAGTAGCTTGGAGCTTCCTTCTCACTATAAACAGGAGAAAATACAAATGACCTCACCGGAATCACACCCGTACCCGACACTCAATACACCCAATTCAATACTCCTCTTAACACACTGTATACACTATACACTGAAATAAAATGGAGAATGGAATGAGGAATAACATAGGAGGGACCCCTATTTATACTTGAGTTGAGGGTTATAATGGGCATTTATGAAAATTTTCTTCATGTCTAAGCGAACCATAATCGGTGGTTTGCAAATGGTGTGCCACTGAATAAATGGTGGTCTCAGCTCGGTGGGCCACCAATTGCAAATTCGGTGAGCCACCGACTGGCCCACCTTTTTGCTTTTCAACACCCATCCACCGAATCTGGCAGGGGTGTGGAATTTGATCACAGCTTCACCTAGAAAGACCTTTGATAGTTAGACGTTGCTCAGACAATCACTGAAGAGCCATGTTGCTCGGAGATTATCGGTCCTCTGTTTTATTGCCATCACTCCGACAACTTGTGCCCTGAGCTAGGAGAAACAGGGAAGGGAGGAGTCTGTCGTTGCAGTGGCACTGATGAAACAGGGAGAGAGAACGAAGGGGAAGGAGAGAGACAGAGGAGGTGGAGGGGGTTATCGTCACCAGTTAAGGACCAAGTTAGCTCGGTTTGTCGCTATTGAAAGGAAGAAGAGGGTGGGGGTAAAATTGGGTTTTAAAAACATTAGGGGTACCATTAGACAATAATCAAACAGTAAGGGTATGCTTAGTTAATTAACTAAATGATAAGAGTAGTTTGAAAAATTTACCCGGAAATTTATTCCTTGTTCCACTTAAAAAAACTTTTATTAATTTTTTTCTTTTACCAATAACTCTACCTATGATGCATTACCCCCATCTCTTGAATTTTGATGGCTCATGAGGTGGACTGAACAAGAAAAACCCAGGTTTTTCTAACCTTTGTTAGGGTTGTGAGTATATATATGGCTATCAACTGTCCAAGGTGTACTGATATTAAATTATGAAAGAATAACATGTTAACTACTATTTTAAAACTTTTATTGTAAAATGGCAGGAACAGTTTTTTCTCTGAATTGTTACCAAGTTTTGACACAGACCAGTAATGAACCTGAATTGCAGTAATAGTTCATAAGCATCAGAACTGTTTAACAATTTTAGGCATTGATCGATTCAATGAACCTGCAAAATTTATTCTTTTCTTATTATGAAGCTACAATTGGACATGAACCTTTCTACTTTCACAACTCAAACTAGAAACCACTAATCTCATCCAAAGGTTGATAACTTGGGTTTGGGGGCATTAACGACACAGATGTCAAGAAGACGATCAACTGATGTACCCCGAGGTGGATTTTCTATCTGAGACATTTCCGGCCCAATCTGCATCTGTGTAGCATTCTATCTTTAGATGATCATTTTTTGAGAACATGAGTTCTTTTCCAGGTGAGGACTTCAAGTATCGAAGAATCCGCATTACAACATTCATGTGATCTTCGCTTGGGCAGTGCATGAACTGACTTACTACGCTGACGGCATAGGCGATGTCTGGACGAATATGGGAAAGGTAAATGAGTTTACCCACCAGCCTTTGGTATCTCTCCTTATTGGTAGGTACTTGGTCTGGGTATTCTCCAAGTCTAGTTCTGAACGATTGGTGTGTCTGCCAGTTTGCACTCCAACTGTCCCACTTCGGAGAGTAAGTCCAAGGTGTATTTCCATTGGACAGGAATATGCCTTCCTTTGATCTAGCAACTTCAATCCCTAGAAAGTACTTGAGCCCACCTAAGTTCTTCATCTCAAACTCGGTTGCCAATAGCTTCTGCAGTGTTGCTATTTCTCCTGAATCATTCCCTGTGATAATCATATCATCCACGTATATTATTAGGGCTGTCACCTTTCCTCGTTGGTGCTTCAAAAATAGTGTATGATCTGAATTGCTTTGCTGGAAGCCATATTTTTTCATCGCAAGATTGAACCTCCCAAACCATGCCCGTGGAGATTGTTTTAGTCCATATAGTGCTCACTGTAGCTTACACACAACTTGGTTCTTGGAGTTTGTTGTATAACTAGGTGGGATGTCCATGTATACCTCCTCTTCAAGATCACCATGGAGGAAGGCGTTCTTCACATCGAATTGGTGTAGTGGCCAATCAAGATTTGCTGCAAGAGATAATAAGACTCTGACCGTATTTAGCTTGGCTACTGGGGAGAAAGTCTCTTGATAATGTACGCCCTGTGTCTGGGTATATCCTTTTGTGACCAACCTTGCTTTGTATCTCTCGACTGTCCCGTCTGCCTTGTATTTGACGGAAAATACCCATTTACACCCTACCGATCTTTTCCCTTCAGGCAAGGTGACTAGAGTCCATGTTTTGTTCTTCAGTAGTGCCTCCTTCTCTTCTTGTATGGCCCGAGTCCATTTCGGGTTTGTCAAAGCTTCTTGAACACTGGTGGGAATATGATTAGAGGACAATTCTTGCACAAATGATTTTAGAGGTTTGGTGAGTCTCTTCGTTGATACATAGTTGGCAATTGGATACTTTGTCCTCCTATCCTCAACATCTGGAGAATATCTGTTTGGTGGTTTGCCATGATTATGCTTGAAAGGTAAGGTGTAGCCAGCCGAAGTATCGTTAGAGCTTGAAGGTGTGGTAGGGGAGGTTACCTCGTTGATGCTCTCACGTGCTTCCGAGATATCCTCAAGAGGTGGGCTTTCCGGTACTCGCAAGGTTGGGGTCTCTACTTCTTCTGCTGGTAGAGGCGGCGATGCTGACGTTGAGGTCTCTGTAGATATTTCTGGTGTAGTCTCTATAGGTGTCTTACCGGTGGCTTCATTGACCACCATTTCTGTTGAAGCACTCGTATTCGGCCAATCGGGTAAAAACCAGTTCTGTTCTTCACTCTGACTCTCCCCCTGAAGAGAAGAATTGGTTGTGGAAGGAGAGTAGAAGGTTTCAGATTCCAGAAAGGTGACATCCATGGTAACATAGGTACGGTGGGTGACTAGGTCATAACATCGGTACCCTTTCTGGTGTAGCGCATACCCCAAGAATATGCATCGAGCTGCCCGTGGATCCAGTTTTGTACGTTGATTTTGATGTAGATGCACAAATGCCACACAACCAAAAACTCGAGGTGGAATCATCAAAACAGAAGGCAATGAGACATGAGATGAAAGAGCTTGTAATGGTGTTTTAAACTGTAAGACCCGTGATGGCATTCGGTTAAGGAGGTGCACGGCGGTAGCAACAGCATCAACCCAATGTTGGTTTGGTACATGTGCTCCAAGTAACAGGGCACGGGCAGTTTCGAGTATGTGCCGGTTCTTCCTTTCAGCAATGCCATTCTGCTGTGGAGTTTGGGGGAATGAAGTCTCATGAAGTAATCCATGGACCCGAAAATAATCTTGGAACCATTGATTCATGTATTCCCCGCCATTATCAGACCGGAGTACCTAGATCTGTGATTTGAACTGAGTCTTCACCATTATATGGAAGGATTGAAAGACGGTCAACACTTCATCTTTATGTTTTAGCAGATATAACCATGTCATGCGAGTGCAATCATCAACAAAGATTACAAACCCTCGGAATCCAGAAACTATAGTCACCGGGGATGGCCCCCACACATCCGAGTGAATCAAAGCAAATGGAACTTGACTTTTACTCATACTTAAGGGATAGATGGTTCTATGACTCTTAGCTAGGATGAAAGTGTTACATTGAAAAACATGCGGCTGTATATCTGAAAATAACTCTAGAAATAAATGTCTCATATAACTGAATGATGGATGTCCTAACCGGCGATGCCAAATCCAAATCTGTTGTTCCTTGGTGCTACTTTGATGATGTGTATGATGCGCTTGACCCGTGCTAAGATCATCCATGTAGTAGAGTCCCCCTCGCCTAGTACCACGCCCAATTATCTCCTTGGTGAGAATATCCAGAAGAAGACAGAAAGTGGGATAAATGAGCACAACACAATTCAGATCAGAGGAGATTTGACTAATAGATAGTAATTTATGGGAGAGCGAGGGAACAAGCAAGGTGTTTTTCAAGGATATCGCAGGTGACATGGTCACAGTGCCTGCTCCTGTGACTTGAGAGATTGCCCCATTGGCATTAGCAATTGTAGTCCGTCTTGGTGGTGAAGTCTTTGAAAAATCAGTAGCATCATAGGTCATGTGGTCAGTAGCTCTTGAGTCAAGTATCCATGCCTTGTTATCAATGGTCTTGTTGGGAAGATTGTTACCTGAATCCGAGAGGTGAACTTCTCCCTGTGGTGTGAATGAGAGTCGAGATTCTGTTGTAACTGTTGCAGCCTTGTCTTGGCGTTTTCGAGCTTGGAGTTCATGCCACCAGTCAGGATAGCCATGTAGCTTGAAGCAGTTCTCCCGGGTATGCTTTGAGTTGCCACAATGAGAACATTTAGTACCACTAGAAGATGCTCGAGATTTAGAGGACGTACCAGATTTTTCGTTGCTTGCAGGCAGAGAGCCCGTTGAAGAGGGCGTAGGTTGCCCAGTCTTAACACCTTTAGAGGCCAAAACTGCTCCTGGAGTTTCAATATGGTTGCTGGTTATCATGACCCTCTGTCGGATAGCTTCTCTCCGAACATGTGCGTAAGCCTGTTCAATAGTGGGAAACAGATGCATTTGGAGTACATCTGCCTGAATCTTGTCTAGTCTGTCATCAAGGCCATCCAGGAAGATATACACTCTCTCCTCTTGAAGGAGAGTATTGTACTGTTGAATATCCATCGCACACTCCATCGGATTCGGACGGCAAAAATCAATTTCTCTCCACAATCCTTGGAGATCATTATAGTACTTTTCAAGAGACCCTCCAGAATGGCGCAAGCGGGTCACACGGCGCCAGAGATCGTATACTTGCGAGGTATCAGTGCCATCAAAGTATGTAGTAGCCACAGAATCCCACACCATCTTTGTTGTAGGGAATCGAATAAAGTTACCAATCAAGGATACGTCCATGGAGTTAATTAACCAACCTTTGGCAATAGCGTTGTCGGTGTGCCACCTTCGAAAGGTTGGGTCAGTCTGTGGAGGCTGAGGAAGTTCGCCATTAATATATCCCAGTTTGTCTCTACCAGAAATATACATCTCAACAACTTGGGACCAAAGGGCATAGTTGGTGCCGTCCAACTTAATACCGATCTGAGCGGCGGAGGTTTCTGCAGTTGAGATCGGTCTGTGTAGGAGTTCAGTCATTCTGGTGGTCAATTCAGTGAGAGTAGGAGTAGGCCGTTCTTCTCCAAATGGATCTGAGGTTTCCGAATCAGACATGATTGTGCCTGTCGAAGGGTGTTCTTGCCGACGGCGTCGTGGTAGTAGAAGGAAGTCAGCAATCTCCCCCAACACTGAGTGTCGGGGAACGGTGTTCAGTCATTGCAGATCGCGAAGAGACAGGTGGATTGCAGCGGCAGTAACAGTTGTCAGCCATCGTCGACAACGGTGGAATCACAGCTCTGATGTGAAGGAAATGAGGGCTGCGCTTAGCAAGAGTTCGCAATGGCAATATCAGCAGGTTGCAGCGGTAGTAGCACCGTCGACCACGATGAGGCGGTGAGATTGCAGTAGAGCACCTGTCGGTCTTGCAACGACAGTAATAGTAGCCAACCACTGGGGTCCGCGGTGGGGTTGATAGTTCTGGATAGATCCACTGCCGGACTTGCAGCGGTAATAGCAGCGGTCACCTACCGGCAACCAAGATTTCGCAGCGATCAAGACCTGCAGCGGAGATAGCAGCGATCACCTCCCGATGACCAAGATTTCGTAGCGACCAGGATTTGCGGCGGTAATAGCAACGGATAGAGCCACTGTCGGCGACCAAGATTTCACAGCGATCAAGTCACCGAGTTTATCACAGATCGGTATGCTCTGATACCATGATAACTCGAGTAGAATGAGAAACTCTTCTTCCTTTTTTTCCTTATTGTTCTTCCTTTACGGGGAATGAGATATATATATATATATATAATTCTGGTTCTACCTCTCCTAGTTACATACAAACTTAGGATGAGATTTATCACTGAATTCAAGAGATATCCCCTAATTTTAAAGCTCACGCCACTAATAAGAAGGTATATTAATTTGACAAATATGATTAGACTTATGAAATGACCTCAGTTTACAATTAATGTAATTAACATACTCTCACAATTAAGCATACAACATGTAACAATAAATAACCATAATAAAAATTGGTGCATGTTGACCCTAACACATCTTAGAGTCTGTCTATGCAAAACCCAAGAACAGAAACTTAATGACCAAATAAAGTACACATGTTGACCCGACCAGTAATGAACCTGAATTGCAGTAATAATTCATAAGCATCAGAGCTGTTTAACAATTTTAGGCATTGATCGATTCAATGAACCTGCAAAATTTATTCTTTTCTTATTATGGAGCTACAATTGGATATGAACCTTTTTACTTTCACAACTCAGACTAGAAACCACTAATCTCATCCAAAGGTTGATAACTTGGGTTTGGGGGCATTAACGACACAGATGTCAAGAAGACGATCAACTGATGTATACTGATAATCAGGAAATAAATTGGATGCCTCCAAATCATCTTCCCGTAGTTCAAAGATCAACTGTGCTCCCACGGCGAAGATGTTGTGAAGGATGGAAACTGGTACGTTATCTGGATGCGGCAAGGCTGAAGAAAAAAAATCAAAAAACAAAACTATGTATAAGGGTTTAAGATAAAAAAAGAACACTAATTTAACTGAAGAATGGAAAAAAAATGCAACCCAGCAACGATTTCTTACTTTCAGAGAGCTTCATAAGTTCTTCACCTGGGATATGAACCTTCCTCAGACTCCGTCCAGACTTGTTTTCCCAGGCTGAGATAAGTTCCAACTGGGTTATAATATTTCCTGGCGGCCTAATGATCATAAGGCGATGGCGTGTTCTGGGGTCCGTTGCAGCTTTTATTGTATAGGTAGCCACATCCTCCTCGAAATTCAGTACCGCTGATGAATAGTCACAAAGAAACCAAAAGCTGGAGTATATATCTTTGATCAATTGATAAGATGCGTCTGTAGGAAGCCTATACCTTTGGCTTTGCCGCAGCGGCAAAGAGAGGAAGTTTACAGTCTACGGCAGCGGCGAAGTGGATGGAGCAAGTAATCTGTCTATACCTTTGGCTTTGCCGCTGCCGCAGACTGTAACTTCCTCTCTTTGTTCATGTGGATGGAGCAAGTAATCTATGAAATATGCAGCCAAGGAGTTAGCAGAGACGAAGGTGTATTGATCAGATGTGGATGGAGCAAGTAATCTGTCTATACCTTTGGCTTTGCCGCTGCCGTAGACTGTAACTTCCTCTCTTTGTTCATGTGGATGG
The DNA here is from genome assembly GCF_055504915.1 of Nelumbo nucifera. NCBI lineage: Eukaryota > Viridiplantae > Streptophyta > Magnoliopsida > Proteales > Nelumbonaceae > Nelumbo > Nelumbo nucifera. The sequence goes on from NC_142649.1 coordinate 126,317,432, forward strand.
AGCAAGTAATCTATGAAATATGCAGCCAAGGAGTTAGCAGAGACGAAGGTGTATGGGATCCCAGCTGCCTCCGTAGCTCTTCTGATCTTCTTCTTGTTGTCAAGGATAGCTTGGAAAGGTGGAAGAGCTGTAACTCTATCAGCTTCGTTGCCGTATTCTGATGGGACAAATCTCTGAGCGGGATGAATATAGCACAATCAAGACAAATTTATAACTGATGATTTCAGTATTGCAAACAAGACAGAGGGTGATAAACGTATTACCTTAATGTTACCAGCTTCCTTGATGGCATTTATGATTTTGATCTGCTGAAGATACTGAGGAACTGGAAGTGTAGAGATCACCACATCTACTTGTCGAATCACTTGCACAAGCTTCTCATGTTCATCCAAGTCTCCCTGTGATCAAGTGATCTGAATGGTTATTATATATTAACTGTAGGTGGATTTACAGTATGAATGAATTAAGGGTCTAATCACCATGAGAGCTAGAGAAGACTAGAAGAAGGGAGCTGATCAGGGTTTTATAATTATATATAATTACTTGAAAGATGGTGACGCCCATAGACTCCAACTCTCGGTGCTGCTGCTCTTGCTTGGAGGAGATTGTTCCAGGTGTGATAGGCCGTGCATATACATGGGTTGGGTGTCCCATTGAAACACTTGCCTTCACCATGTACATGCCAAGATATCCAGTTCCTCCAAATATTAGTATCTTGCTTCTCTCGCCGGCCATCTCTCTCTCTCTCTCTCTCTCTCGGTGGAGGAAAATGGAGAATTCTTTCTCTTGCTCTGTGTTCTGGGGGGAGGGAATGGAAAATTTATTGGAAGATGAGGAAACAATTTCAACGTGGCATACAATTCAACGATTCAACGATAAGACATATGATAATTGTATTATTTTATATTTGTTTAATTTTTAATTCTTATAAATAAAAAATAAAAAATTGTAACGCTAACGTGGCATTTTTGACAAATATAGTCCGGCCTGATACGACGAAATGAAGTTCTGATATACATCGGGTCATTCATACTTAAAATTGATTTATCAAAAGCTTATGACCGTATTAAGTGCGCTTTTCTCCTAAAAACTATAATATTTTGAATTTTCTGAGGCTAGTGCATTTCTTCCCCGAGTTTCTCTGTTCTTATTAACCTTGTCCAATCAAATGGTTTTCTCCTACTCAAGGTCGGTGCCCCCTTTCCCCTAACCTATTTTTTATTGGTACAGAAGTTCTTTCTAGAATGTTGGAAGAAAAATGTTCACAAAATTTAATTCATGGGTTTAGATTTCGTAATTTTGGAGTAAATCTTACGCATTTACTCTTTGTTGATGATCATGTCATATTCGGTAGGTGCAGGATATAAATTTCCAAAAATCAGCTTTCAGTTCAGTGGTAACACTCACAGAAGAAGAAGATCTATCATTCTTTTGACCTTTGATGTTACCTCTCTGAAGGCGAATGATAAATATCTCAGTGGGCCCTTACTTATGGGTAGAGCTAAAGTATTGGAATGATAAATATTTCAGTCTTACCCCAAGGCTTGTTAAAAGCCTGAAACCATGGGAATAGCAGATTTGTCCTCATCAGTGAGTAGCGAGCAGTATATAAATGTTAGTAGTATTCTCTTAGTTATTTAATTATTTATTACATAGATATCAAGTTTCCTTAATTCATATGTAACCATATGGTCTGGTTGCAATGGTATATTTTAATGTGGCAATACAATACACGCCATCGGAAATCTTTCTTATTAATTTAATTAGTATGTCATTAACAACCAAATGGCAATGCTTATCGCCGGAAAGGTAACTGAAGCTTCTGCTTTTGAAGAGGTGGTCATACTATTACTCCTTGTTTCTAATTTTGGCCTATCTTCTTTTCACTTCAGGGTGGTGGTTGGATGATTTAAATTAATGAAATCTCTTTGGCTAATCTGCACCATCAGGACATTATTACAAAAATTCACCCATGTACAAGTCATTCACATCCACCGTCAATCTAATGAGGTAGCACACATTTTAGCCAAGCGTGGATGTTATTTGTCTACCAGTTGCTTTATGTGATTCTTTTGTCGAGGTTTTTTTGGAGAAATAGGGATAGGCCCAATACAGATTTCTGATTTTCACTGCAGAGTTATAAATATTTAAAAGGTCAAAAATTCACACTCTATGCATTTATATCCAACCGTGAATTGTGAATTGACATCAATTCCAAACTGACACTTACCCTAAATATATTTTGAGCCTACAAATTATCATCCTGGGCTGAATTGTCATTCTCCCTTGTTCTTTTACATATCATTCAAAAGGATAGTGGCTTGTACTGATGATGAATTATTAGTTTTTCAGATATCATGCCTTTTCGGTATCATAGTCCAACCCTCTATTTTTCCACCTCTTGTTGCAGTCGTTGGGGTCTCTTCATTCTTTCTGCTTGTTTGGTTGCAATGCAGATAAATTTGTACCGATAAAAAATTATGACAGTGCAAATGATTTTAGTGTAAACTCCGACTCATTTTTGTGTCAAATTTTAGCTTATTTCTTATTTTATTTGATTGCAGTACAAATAAAATAAATTAAGACATGAAGCTGAATAAAATAAAACCCAAAATAATAGAGTCTAGATTTTCATCATGTGTCCCAATTATATATTTGATTGTTATAAGCTTTGGTTATTTCTCCTACATTATTAATTATATACTTGTATTTTAGTATGTTTTATTTAGTCATCCATAAACATATATAAATAGGTTAGCTTGCTTCATTGGATAAAGGACCATATTGGAATATATTATATATATGGAATGTGCTTTTCTAAGTTCCAACTATATAGGTATAAAGTAACATATAAAGTCTAAAGTCTAAAGTCTAAACAAAACCCAAATGAAGTCTAAAGTTCTAACTATATAGGAATGTGCTTTTCTAAGTTCTATTTTCGTATGTATTTAATTGGACGACAAAACCCAAATGAAGTCTAAAGTCTAAACAAAGGCAAAACAGCAAACATGAGAAGAAGCCACTCAGACCCAGCCAATCTGCCTAGGTTTAACCAAGCCCTCCTTGAGCTTAGTCTAAGTCATGTTGGGAGTGGCTTAATTGGTTTGGCAACCCGGGTTTTGACCTCATATAGCCTGAGCATGAGGTCTAAATCTTAGGGTTAGGCCTATGTTTGAAAATCAACATGGTTTAATCCGCCCAATTTAAATCCGTACTGAAATTTACTCCGATGTTACAATGTTGCAAATTTCTAAGAGGAACATCTCAGAGCACAAGCTTCAAAACTAATATAAACAAAAGGAAGAAATTTCCACGAAACTTGCTCGAGACAAATATTCAGATCCCACAAAGGTATCTTTGGATATTTACGAAAAAAATGTTTTCTTTGGATCACCATTTCACCTTTGATCTCAACTTTGTCCCACTAGTATCATGTAGAAATTGGATTTAGTCCTTACAAAATTGTTCTCACAGCCCTTTTTAGTCATGTATTGGGAACATCTCCCCATAAATAAAAGAAAAAAAATACAAGTATAGAAATTGTTCTTAAGGCATAGTTGAAAAGGGCTGTGAGAATGGTGTGAACACTATTTTGTGAGTATTGAAACTACCCTCATGTATCACCAGCAGCATAGATTTTTTCTAAGGCTTTGATTGGAAAAAGTATAAATACTGGTTGTGTGCATATATACACTTCAGTTTTGTAGGTCTTTGGGAAGAATGTATGTGTATTGAAAATGACAAAAAACATGAATTTCAAGATATATTTGCATCCAAAATGAGAGCAAAGTTTGCATCTAAAAAATGGATGCAAACTTTGCACTCAAAATTGATAAATATAATAAAAAAATAGAGGGTTCCAATATCAAGATTCATGTTTGTGCCTATCACAAAAAAAAAAAAATCATTTGGCAAAAGCACAAAATTGCCATTACAAAATTAAACCAACTTTACATTTTTATGAACCAAACATTTGCATTTGTAGTGATCAATTTTTTTATTTGAACTTTTATTCAAATGGAGGCTAAATTAATAAACACAGGAAAGAAAAGTTTTTATTATGATCTTTTGTTCTAACCATGAATTGGACTTATCATATTCACATTCAAGGTCATGGAGACTCATGGATACAGCAAAATACTAAGGGTTTGGGGGTTTTTTAAAGTTTGGAATGAAGGAATCAACAACAACAACAACAACAACAACAACAACAATAGTAATAGTTTAGTCTATTGATACACATTGATACCCAATTTTTGTATTGGTGTATATTAATATTTTTATTCTTAGTTCTAACTCGTCCAAATTGTTGTAGAGAGATTCTTTGGTGGAAGACTTCTCCTTCTTTTCTCTACCAAGTATGAATTTATTGGTCAATTTATTTTTAATTTTTTAATATACTTTTAATTTAAGAAAAACAAGGGAAACCACCAAATGGAGGGCTAAATCTGTAATAGGAAGTATAGAAAAATGTGTAGAAGAAAGAGTGCAGGAGACCCAAGTTCCAAAAGGTATCAAATTACAATTTTGCTCTTCAATTTTTTTGTGTTGTTGCTCTTTCAATTTTGTTTTTTTTTTTATGCCATTATGTACTAAAAGTGATAGATTTCTTATCTCTACATTCTATGCCATTATGAGCTACTTTCCCCGTAAGTGCTTATTTTAGTAGAAATGAAAAAAAATACTTAACCAAATAAGAATTAAGAATGATGGAATAACAAATTGGAAGAAAAATAGGAATTTTATTTCATTTAAATTTGAATGATACAAATTACAAAGCATACAATGGTTGGATATTTGGATGATTGAAATATGAAAATAGAATAAATTAATAAAATATAAAAAATACAATATAGTTACAAATTGAAAATACAAAATTACATTGTTAACTATTGTTTATGAATCAATAGTTACAAATTGAAAATACAATATAGTTACAAATTGAAAATACAACTAGTCAACTATTGTTTATGAATCATGACTTTCATCATCTGTTTCAGGTGAAATATCCAGTGTAGTATCATGCCCTCCTTTGTCTTTTAATCTATCTTCTGCATCTAATTAACCCTTAAAGCATATGCACATCTCTATACTTTCATCGTTCATGCAGCTCCTCTTGTCGTCCAATACCCTGGTACCTACGCTAAAACAAGATTCCAATGGAATTGTAGACACCAGAGGGATTAGTAGATCACGTGCCATGGTGGCGAGAACTGGATAATCTTTTGAATGTTCACTCCACCAGGCAAAAATATCAAAATTATTTGTTCCCTCACCTAAACTAAAAAAAGTTGCTTGTAAATAAATACTAAGTTCAGTAAATGAACTTGTTGTAGAAGTAGTAGATTTCTGCCTTCTACTTGTTAAATAAAAAAGTTTTTCTCTTCTATTACTGGGTTCAAGATCAGAAATAGAAGATGTTAGATGCTGTGCAAGTTGTAGGATTATTTCCTATTGCTTCAAATTCATATAAACTGTACATTTCAAATAATGAATTTTTAATTTCTTCTTTTTTATTTCCAATTTCAAAAATCATATTTTCACAATATGTTTCAAGTAAAATATCTAAACCATCTTTCCTAATCTTAGGATCTAATATTGTAGCTAAGCAATAAAGGGGAGAAATGTTCTGCCAATATTTTTTTAAAATTTATTTTTCATTATTTCAACAATACATTTAAATTGTGGATTATTTCTTCTTTCTTCTCATGTGTGAAAAAATGTCTGCTCAAATGGCCAGTACCACCCTTGTTACAATAGCTAAAGTCTTTTCTACATTTTTGGCAAACTACTCTTTTTCCCTTCCCCTCAACATCCTCTATTTTAAATATTTTCCAAACTAGACTACTAAACTTGGGGAATTGGTTTTGGGAAGAGCCGACCATTTTTTTAAATTCTAAAAAAATAAAATTAATTTAATTAGACTTACCCAGATTGTCGGTTCAGAATCCCAACATGATTCCAACGGTTAAAGCCTTTCAACGTCCAAGCCTCCTAAATTGCTAACTTGAGATACTTGAGCTGGTTGAGCATGGTAGCAAGCCTTCTTGTTGAAACTTCAATAAAGTTGAGAATTAGAGAATCAGACAATCAACCAAGCAAACTATTGGAGTTCACTCAGATTGTAGAGAATGTATGAGAGGGAGAGAAGAGATTAAGAGAATTGTTGAATGTTGAATTGGTGAGATGAGAATAATGGTGGAGGATAGGGCTATTTATAGGAATTGAAAATAATTCAATTGCCCAAAATACCCTAAAAACTAGTTGTTTTTTAGTTGTTGGGAGGGGTATTTTGGTCATTGTAAAGTTATTTATAACTTTACCCAAAAAGCCCCCCTAAACTAGTTGTTATATAGCTGTTAAGGGGGTATTTGTGTCATTTTCCTCCCCTCCATAAGCAAAATACATAAATACCCCCTATATAGCTGTTTATAGCTGTTAGGGGGTATTTCTGTAAAAAAAACCCCAAAAAGCTAAAACTAGCCATTGGGGGGATCCCCAAGGTCCCCAGACCGCCAGACGGCTAGTTTACGGACAGGCCGAGCGCAACCCACTATGGACCTTGCGGGCCGTGCCGTGTCGGCCCTTGACGGGCGGTGCTCAGGGTCGTGCCGGCTCGTGGACTAGGAACCCCTGGCCCAGCACGGCACAGGCCATTTTGCTGGGCCAGCACAACCCGCGGACTGTTGTGTCAGTCCAAATTCATGCCGGGCCACGAGCGGCACAACTTGATTTACACCTCTAATTTTAACCCCCATTTTACCCACACATATAAGCAATGTTTTTCAATATTTTATTATACATTTGAAGGAAGTTTGCCACATCACCACACTGTAACACATGGGAATCCATGTGGGCCCATAAAGTGTAGGATTAATTGAATCTATGAACTGGACCAGATTTCCAGTATTGCCCTGGACCTTGGAGATTGATGGGCAAAACTGGAAAGTTACACCCGACCCCTAGATTCGATTATGATACTGCACTAGGTGTCGGATTGGGCTGTCTTTGATATACCAATCAGTGAGATCCTTAGCGGGGGTCAAAACCTGAGTATGTTGGGACAGTCCGAGAATTCATCTAAGTGGGTGATCATAGTGACAGGATCAGCCCCTTTGTCGGACAAAGGTAATGATCGGGGATGCACTCTCACTGATGGAAACCAAGACTGCCGGCAGCCGATTTCAACCGTTGAGATTTGTTTTGCAAAGTATATTTTATATGAGATATAAAAGTATATATATATTATGGTTTCTCAAATGTTTGCAAAAAGGTTTTGATTCCTGGGATCCATATAAGTGGAGAGTGCAACACTGTTCCTTGCAGCCGAGGGAGAGGTCCTCTCTTCTCGGGCAATGTATGATCATTATGGGCTGAGAGGTTAAGTGTAAGACCATTGAGGATAATACCTAATGGGCTAATCTTGCATCTGCCCACAGTCCCTGGGTGTTACAAGGTGGCTTGGCCCAGGGACCACTTAGGTAAGTGTTGGGCCCATAGAGCCCATTCGATGGGTTTCAGGGGGTGCACTGTCTTTAACAGTGTATTCGGCTAGCCTTGTAACAAAGGCTGGGCCGAACCCATGTGGCTGATGTGTAGATCAATGCTTGGGTCCCACACCATACAAGGAAGCCCAACTGGGCAGCAGTTAGGAAAGTTAAGTGAGCACATAAGCTTAATGGGCCTAAAGCCCATTTCGAACTGGGCTATTTATTTAGTTAATAAAGGGGCGAATTCTGAGATGGATTAGCAGATAGGATAGGGTCTTGACCCTATCCACTCAGAGAGTTCAGATCTGAATGTAATTCAGATTTAGAAACCTCCTAATGAAATTAGGAGAAAGCTAATCTAATATGCAGATAAGATAAGGGTTTATCCCTATCACCTAAAGAGAAGTCTTATCCAAATATGATTTGGATAAGCTGCTCCTAATTGGATTAGGAGCTGATCTTTTAGGTTAACAAAAAAAGGAAGGGGCGGCAGCCTTGTAGAGACACAGATCATCAGTTTTTCTTTAGTGCTGAAATCAAGAAGAGAGAATTCTGCACCCTGCGAATACTCTCTTGCCGCCTCCCTGTTCTTGCCGCCCTGTTTGCCAGTTCGATCTCCAGTTGTGGGAGAAGTCAAGATTGGATCTTGACATCAGTTCTTTGAGAAATGATTGAAAGGAAGCTGTGATCACGTACCATCCTACTGATTCTTGCGAAGGACAGAGTTCTTGGAGAAGAACATTGTTGATTCTGCTCCATCCTGCACTGTGCCATCTTCAGTGGGAGTAGTTTTTGGATCCTTCCTTGGGTGTGAACACCTCCATTGGGAGATACTACTTCTCCGTATCAGGTATAATTCTCTCCTACTCCTTTTGGTTCAGATCTGATTCAGTTTAAGGTTCAAGAATGATCCTTGAAAATATGATTTTCTAAATAGGGAATGTGATTCCCAGTTGAAGGGAGAGAAAAATTTTTGAAATTCGCCCCTTATTCCGCAATCTTTGGGCGTCCATGGGATGGATCTCTCATCCCTTCAGTAGTATCAGAGCCCAGGTTCAAATCTTGAACCAGTTTGTTTCAGATCTAAACCTGCGCAAATGGGCAGAAGGTGTTCTACCCGATTTGCACAGATATGGGTTTTTGGAAATTTGTTCCCAAACTTAATGGGCGAATAATCTGAAATTAATTTTACATAAATCAAATTATTGTTTAGAATTGTTCTTTATGATTTTCTTGATTTATGGGTTGTTCGTACAAGAGGAGATCGAATTCTTGGTTTGCGCAGGGAACCTGCGATTTTGCAGTTCTTGAATATTTTTTGGTCTGTAAATAATTTTTTTTTTTTATTTTCTAGACTCAATGTATAGGTATTCGATCTGATGTAATTATTAATAGAAATAGGATTTCTATTTATTTTATTTTTTATCGAAGATGGCGGCGCAGAAAAGGAGATTTCGCAGATGGGAGAATCACTATCTACGATTTGCAGTTTGTGAAACCGCATTTTGTGATCTATCCTCTATTTTGCAGGATGGATTGTGCGAACAACCATGATTGACTGATTTTTGTTTTTCTTTTATCAGTATTTAATTTCAGATTATTTTCTTTAATTAAAGATTATTCTCTAAAGGCCTTCCATCATTAGCCTGAGGATGGGTCCTTCAGTAATGAGGAAACGCACCAGAAAATGGGCTATCCATTTGCTGTTGGGCTTGTCTGAATATTTCAGAAGATGATAGGGGCATTATAGACCGATGTGGGAGGGGCTTCACCAGAAAATGGGAACTCTCTCACGGTACCTTGGCATTCACGAATATGATGGGTAAGCACTCATTGGACAAAAAGGTTTACCTAAAAATGGCTTTGAACCTTGTCTGACGGAGGCCAAAGGGAAAACTCATATGATGAGTGGATATGATCCTTCACAGAAAGGTGGTGGGGTTATGCAGCTGAAACAGTTGGCTCCATGCACCCTATATGATTTCCCACATTTCCCGAGACAACCCGTAGTCTCCGTCACTGAGAAAGGAGGGAAATCTCAGAGACGAATAAATGGAAATGGATCATAGATTAAAATCCATATCTATGAAATGAACATGAACCAAATTAGGTTATGGACTGATGTTTGCTCTTTTATCAGAAAATGGCAAATGGATCATTTACAAAACTACTTGATGACAACAAGTTGAAGGGCCCAAATTATGCTGACTGGTACAGGAACCTTATGCTGGTCCTAGCTTTTGAAAAGCTGGACAAAGTGACAAAGAATCCTGCCCCGGAGCGTCTGGGTGATAGGGCTTCTGAGGCCCGAAGGAGAGACTATCAAGAATGGGAGGAGAAAAACTCCCTTGCCCGGTGTTACATCATTGCCTCCTTGGACAACCCGATATAGAGGCAATTCGATCAGATCGAACTTTCCAAAGACATATTGGACAATCTCAGGACAATGTATGAAGAGCAGAATCGTTCTACTCGATAAAAGGTCTTGAAACAGTTCATGACTGCACAAATGTCTAAGGGTCAACAAGTTCACGACCATTGTCTTCGGATGATGGGTTACATCAACGAACTAGAGGCTCTTGGATCTGGGCTGGACCTTGTAACCCAGATAGATGCTATCCTTAACTCTTTGCCTCCTTCCTTTAATCCGTTCATCATGAACTATAACATGAACAAGCTGAATGTCAGCAATATGTTGCAAAGAGCTAAAGAACTGATTAGAAAGGATGAGCCTGTAGCCATGCTTGTTGAAGCTGGCAAGATAGGCAAGAGAAAGAGGAAGGCAAAGAAGCCTCAGAAGAAAGCCACTAAGAGCAAGAAGCAGAAGAAAGACAAAGCATCGGATGCCTGTCACTTCTGCAAGAAGACCGGCCACTGGAAAAGGAATTGTCCTGCCTACCCGGAATCCAAGAAAGGTAACTTCGAAACTTGTGTTATAGAAACCAATTTGTTGGTAGCTTCTGCGTCCTGCTGTATTGACTTCGAAGCTTCAACTCATGCATGTAACTCACTGCAGGGGTTCAAGGTAAGCAAAAGGCTGAGTGAAGGAGAAGTCACACTCTAATTGGGGACTACTGCAACTGTTGCAGCCACAACCTTAGGAACCGTGGGGTTATTTTTTAGAGAAGGAATAATTGTACTAAAAGATTGTCTTTATGTACAAAATTTAAGGAGAAATTTGATTTCTGTCTCAAAACTGTGTGCAGATGGTTATTCTGTTTTCTTTAGTAATACGATTACTATTAAAATAAACAACAGATTCATCGCATACGGGGAACTGGAGAATGGTCTCTATGTTCTACATCCTTCTCTAGAAACTAATATAACCGAAACTACGTCGGATGAAATCCCTAAGAAGAGAGCCCGTGATACAGTTAATCCCACGTGTCTGTGGCATTACCGACTTGGCCACATCGGTGTTGACCGAATCACAAGGTTGGTAAAGGATGGTCCTTTGAATTTTCTAACTGTAGAAGATCTTCCCACTTGTGAGCCTTGCCTACAAGGCAAGATGACGAAACGGCCATTTAACGGTAAGCCGGAAAGATGTATAGGCACACTTGACCTAATACATACTGATGTATGTGGTCCCCTGAGTGTTAGGACACGAAATAAACATGTGTATTTCATCACCTTCACAGATGATTTTTCACGATATGGTTGCGTGTACCTAATGAGACACAAGTCTGAATCCTTTGAAAAGTTCAAAGAGTTTAGACAAAAGGTCGAGAAACAGTTAGGGAGAAAATTAAAGCCCTTCGATCAGACCAGCTGTTGCCTATTTGTAGGCTACCCAAAAGGCTCTGTAGGTTATCTATTCTATGACCCAAGTGAGCAGAAAGTGTTCTGCAGTCGAAATGCACAATTCTTGGAAACCGATTATATCTTGGACACCCATCATCAGGAAATTGTTCTTGATGAGGAGAGCTCAGGAGCAGTGGGAGATTTCCCACAAGTTCCAGGTAGTGACCAACCTAGAAGATCCACTCGGGTATCCAGGCCACCAGTCCGTTATGGTTATGACCAGGATAGTTACCTGGTGGAAACCTTGACTAGTGAGGAGGATCCCATGACTTACATGGAAGCTATGTTGGACATAGATTTCCAGAAGTGGGTGGAGGCCATGAGAGTAGAGATGGACTCAATGGAGACCAATAGAGTCTGGACTCTAGTAGATCCGCCCTCCGGGGTAAAGGATATCGGTTGCAAATGGATTTACAAGAGGAAGAAGGGCCCCGATGGTAAGGATGAGACCTTCAAGGCTCGTCTGGTGTCTCAGCTGCCAAGGTGAGACCCTAAGCACATATAGTGTAGGATTAATTGAATCTATGAACTGGACCATATTTCCAATATTGCCCTGGACCTTGGAGATTGATGGGCAAAACTGGAAAGTTACACCCGACCCCTAGACTCGATTATGATACTGCACTAGGTGTCGGATTGGGCTGTCTTTGATATACCAATCAGTGAGATCCTTAGCGGGGGTCAAAACCTGGGTGTGTTGGGACAGTCCAAGAATTCATCTGAGTGGGTGATCATAGTGACAGGATCAGCCCCTTTGTCGGACAAAGGTAATGATCGGGGATGCACTCTCACTGATGAAAACCAAGACCGTCGGTAGCCGATTTCAACCATTGAGATTTGTTTTGCAAAGTATATTTTATATGAGATATAAAAGTATATATATATTATGGTTTCTCAAATGTTTGCAAAAGGGTTTTAATTCCCGGGATCCATATAAGTGGAGAGTGCAACACTGTTCCTTGCAGCCGAGGGAGAGGTCCTCTCTTCTCGGGCAGTGTATGATCATTATGGGCTGAGAGGTTAAGTGTAAGACCATTGAGGATAATACCTGATGGGCTAATCTTGCATCTACCCACAGTCCCTGGGTGTTACAAGGTGGCTTGGCCCAGGGACCACTTAGGGTAAGGGTTGGGCCCATAGAGCCCATTCGATGGGTTTCAGGGGGTGCACTGTCTTTAACAGTGTATTCGGCCAGGCCTTGTAACAAAGGCTGGGCCGAACCCATGTGGCTGATGTGTAGATCAATGCTTGGGTCCCATGCCATACAAGGAAACCCAACTGGGCAGCAGTTAGGAAGGTTAAGTGAGCACATAAGCTTAATGGGCCTAAAGCCCATTTCGAAACGGGCTATTTATTTAGTTAATAAAGGGGCGAATTCTGAGATGGATTAGCAGATAGGATAGGGTCTTGATCCTATCCACTCAGAGAGTCCAGATCTGAATGTAATTCAGATTTAGAAACCTCCTAATGAGATTAGGAGAAAGCTAATCTAATCTGTAGATAAGATAAGGGTTTATCCCTATCACCTAAAGAGAAGTCTTATCCAAATATGATTTGGATAAGCTGTTCCTAATTGGATTAGGAGCTGATCTTTTAGGTTAACAAAAGAAGGAAGGGGCGGCAGCCTTGCAGAGACACAAATCATCAGATTTTCTTTAGTGCTGAAATCAAGAAGAGAGAATTCTGCACCCTGCGAATACTCTCTTGCCGCCTCCCTGTTCTTGCCAGCCTGTTTGCCAGTTCGATCTCCAGTTGTGGGAGAAGTCAAGATTGGATCTTGACATCAGTTCTTTGAGAAATGATTGAAAGGAAGCTGTGCTCACGTACCATCCTGCTGATTCTTGCGAAGGACAGAGTTCTTGGAGAAGAACACTGCTGATTCTGCTCCATCCTGCACTGCGCCATCTTCAGTGGAAGCAGTTTTTGGATCCTTCCTTGGGCGTGAACACCGCCATTGGGAGATACTACTTCTCAGTATCAGGTATAATTCTCTCCTAGTCCTTTTGGTTCAGATCTGATTCAGTTTAAGGTTCAAGAATGATCTTTGAACATATGATTTTCTAAATAAGGAATGTGATTCCCAGTTGAAGGGAGAGAAAATTTTTTGAAATTCGCCCCTTATTCCGCAATCTTTGGGCGTCCATGGGATGGATCTCTCATCCCTTCAAGAAGGAACTTGAGATTCTTGGAGAGAAGCAATGAGTTGTTGGAGATACTCATCCTTCTCCCAGCTAGCTTGTATTTCCTCTAAGAGGCTAGACTGTAAACTTGATACTGCTAAGGCAAAAAACTCAGAACCGTTCACCCTTGAAAGATCATCAACAATTACATTTTCTCTCCCCTTCTTATATTAGATCTTGTAGTCAAAACCAAGTCGCTTTGTCAACCATCTCTATTGTCTAGGGGTTGTGATCTTTTTTCCGGTAGATATTTTAAACTCTGATGGTCAGTTTTTACCACAAAGTGCCTTCTATTTAGGTAGTGTTCCCAACTTTTAACTGCATAAACCAAGGCTAGTAGTTCTCTCTCATAAACTAAGAGTTCCTGGTGTCTTTTGGAGAGTACCTTGCTAATGAATGCAAGTGGATGGCCTTCTTGTAACAAAACATCACCAATTCCATGACTTGAAGCATCTGTCTCGACAACAAAAAGCTTGGAAAAGTTCGGTAAGGAAAGTACTGGTGCAGAAACCATGGCTTGCTTGAGCTTCTAGAAGGTCTCTTCTGCTTCCACATACCACTTAAATCCATCTTTCTTTAATAGAGCAATTAGGGGCTTGTTGTGAAGGGATGAGAGATCCATCCTATGGACACCCAAAAGATTGTGGAATAAGGAGCAAATTTCAAAAATTTTCTCTCCCTTCAACTGGGAATCGTATTCCCCATTTAGAAATTCATATTTACAAGGATCAATTCTGAACCATAAACTGAACCAGATCTGAAGCAAAAAGGAGTGGGAAGGATTATACCTGATACGGAGAAATAATATCTCCCAACGAAGGTGTTCACGCCCAAGAAAGGATCCAAAGACTACTCCCACTGAAGATGGCGCAGTGCAGGTGGAGCAGAATCAGCAGTGTTCTTCTCCAAGAACTCTGTCCTTCGCAAGAATCAGCAAGATGGTACGTGAGCACAGCTTCCTTTCAATCCTTTCTCAAAGGACTGATGTCAAGATCCAATCTTGACTTCTCCCACAAGTGGATATCGAACTGGAAAGCAGGGCGGCAAGAACAGGGAGGCGGCAAGAGAGTATTTACAGGGAGCAGAATTCTCTCTTCTAGATTTCAGCACCAAAGAAACCTGATGATCTGTGTGTATTGTGTCTCTAAAGGCTGCCACCCCCTTCTTCTTTTATAAAGGGATCAGCTCCTAATCAGATTAGGAGTTGCTAATCCAAATCATATTTGGTTTAGAAGTCCCTTTAAGTGATAAGGGATAATCCTTATCTTATCTGGAGATCAGATCAGCCATCTCCTAATCTGATTAGGAGGTTTCCAGATCTAAATCTTATTTAGATCTTGGACTCTCTAAGTGGATAGGGTCTAAGCCCAATCCTATTAGCTGATCCACTTCAGATTTCGCCCCTTTATTAACTAAATAAGCAGCCCAGTTAGAAATGGGCTTTAGGCCCATTAAGCTTATGTGCTCACTTAACCCTCTTAACTGCTACCCAGTTGGGCTTCCTTGTATGGCGTGGGACCCAAGCATTGATCTACACATCAGCCACATGGGTTCGGCCCAGCCTTTGCTACAAGGCTTGTCCGAATACACTGTTAAAGACAGTGCACCCCCTGAAACCCATCAAATGGGCTCTATGGGCCCAACACTTACCCTAAGAGGTCCCTAGGCCAAGCCACCTTGTAACACCCAGGGACTGTGGGCAGATGCAAGATTAGCCCATCAGGTATTAACCTCAATGGTCTTACACTTAACCTCTCAGCCCATAATGATCATACACTGCCCGACAAGAGAGGACCTCTCCCTCGGCTGCAAGGAACAGTGTTGCACTCTCCACTCACATGGATCCCGGGAATTAAAACCTTCTTGCAAACAATTTAGAAACCATATATATATACTTTTATATCTTATATAAAATATATTTTGCAAAACAAATCTCAACGGTTGAAATCGGCTGCCGGCAGTCTTGGTTTCCATCAATGAGAGTGCATCCCCGATCATTACCTTTGTCCGACAAAGGGGCTGATCCTGTCACTTTGATCACCCACTCAGATGAATTCTCGGACTGTCCCAACATACCCAGGTTTTGACCCCCGCTAAGGATCTCACTGATTGGTACATCAAAGATAGCCCAATCCGACACCTAGTACAGTATCATAATCGAGTCTAGGGGTCGGGTGTAACTTTCCAGTTTTGCCCATCAATCTCCAAGGTCCAGGGCAATACTGGAAATCTGGTCCAGTTCAAAGATTTAATTAATCCTACACTGTATGTGCCTAGGGTCTCACCCTGGCAGCTGAGACAAGCCACCCCAACCGACTTGGTGGCACTACAGTGTCATCCTTGTCAGGATAGGTCTCCCCAGACCGACCCACTGGCTGTGAACATTCTAAACTAACACGAGTCTCATTAAGTGTCCAGTTTAAGGGTATTACACAGAAACATACCAAGGGAACATGAATCAAATATGTATCTTTATTCATTTACAATAAACTCATAAAGTACATCATTCTGATTGAGGCTAAGGGCATACAAAACTGTCTAACAGCTCCCACTTGCACTTAGGTCCAATCAGGTACTAGCCGGAGTCCCATGCTTTCCACGTGTTTCTCAAACACTTTCTGGGATAGTAGCTTTGTCAATGGGTCTGCTACATTTTCCGCTGACGCTACCTTCTGAATCAGGACGTCCCCTCTACCAACAATCTCCCGCAGTACGTGGTTCTTCCTCTCGATGTGCTTCGACTTCGAGTAGGCTCGTGGCTCCTTAGCCTGAGTAATGGCTCCATTGTTGTCACACAACAATGGGATGGGTGATGTGCTGGACGGAACAACTCCTAACTCGTGAACGAACTTCTTCATCCACACAACTTCTTTGGCAGCCTCATTTGCGGCAATGTATTCGGCCTCGGTCGTGGAGTCTGCAGTGGACCCCTGTTTGCTGCTTTTCCAGCAAACAGCACACGATCCTATTGGGAAAACATATCCAGATGTAGACTTTCTATCATCTGGGTCTGACTGGAAATCGGCATCTGTAAACCCCTGGATCTGTAGTGAGCTACCGTCGAACACCAGACAAAACTCTTTTGTCCTTCGAAGGTACTTAAGTATGTTTTTCACAGCAGTCCAATGCTCCTGCCCTGGGTTGGCCTGAAATCTGCTTACTACACTCACTGCCTGAGCAATGTCAGGACGAGTGCACAGCATGGCATACATGATGCTCCCTACGGCAGAGGCATAGGGAACGTCTTTCATGCCATCAATCTCCTTAGAAGTCTTGGGAGACATCTTCTTGGAGAGAGTGACTCCGTGCCTGAAAGGAACATTTCCTTTCTTGGAGTTTTCCATGCTGTATCTTTTGACTATTTTGTCAATATAAGCAGATTGGGATAATCCAATTATCCGCTTCGATCTATCTCTATAGAGTCGAAGACCCAGTATATAGGAGGCTTCTCCAAGATCTTTCATGGAGAATTGCTGCGAAAGCCATACTTTCACTGCAGTTAACATTCCTACATCATTCCCAATTAGTAGAATGTCATCTACATATAGAACCAAGAAGGTAACCTTATCTCCACTGAACTTCATGTAGACACAGGGTTCATCCGGATTCTGCTCGAAGTCAAACGATTTGATAGCAAAGTCAAAACGGATGTTCCAACTTCTAGAAGCTTGCTTAAGTCCATAAATGGATCTATTAAGTTTACATACCATGTTTTCCTGACCTGCAGCAATGAAGCCTTGCGGCTACTGCATATAGATAGATATCTTCAGTAAGATCTCCATTCAGGAATGCAGTTTTGACATCCATCTGCCAAATCTCATAATCATGGTATGCTGCTACAGCTAGCAGGATCCTAATGGATTTAAGCATGGCCACAGGCGAAAAGGTTTCCTCATAATCGATGCCTTCTTTCTGAGTGTACCCTTTCACCACTAGACGAGCCTTGAAGGTCTCAATCCTGCCATCGGGGCCCTTCTTCCTCTTGTAAATCCATTTGCAACCGATTGCTTTTACCCCGGAGGGTGGATCTACTAGAGTCCAGACTCCATTGGCCTCCATTGAGTCCATCTCTGCTCTTATGGCCTCTACCCACTTCTGGGAATCTATGTCCAACATAGCTTCCGCGTAAGTCACGGGATCCTCCTCACTAGTCAAGGTTTCCACCAGGTAACTATCCTGGTCATAACCATAACGGACTGGTGGCCTGGATGCCCGAGTGGATCTTCTAAGTTGGTCACTACCTAGAACTTGTGGGACATCTCCCACTGCTCCTGAGCTCTCCTCATCAAGAACAACTTCCTGACGATGGGTGTCCAGGATATAGTCGGTTTCCAAGAATTGTGTATTTCGACTGCAGAACACTTTCTGCTCACTTGGGTCATAGAAAAGGTAACCTACAGAGCCTTTTGGGTAGCCTACAAATAGGCAACGACTGGTCTTAGATTCCAACTTGTCTGCACTCGTTCTTTTAACGTGTGCTGGACAACCCCAAATCTTCAAATGTCTGACACTTGGTTTCTTTCCGGTCCAAAGTTCATATGGAGTATTCGGAACCGATTTGGTTGGAACCCGATTCAGCACGTAAGTCGCAATCTCTAATGCATAACCCCAAAAGGATGTGGGTAACTCTGAGTGTATGAGAAGCGACTGGACCATATCTAATAAGGTCCTATTCCTCCTCTCTGAAACACCGTTAAGTTGTGGTGTAGCAGGAGGAGCTAATTGTGACACTATCCCATTGTCCATTAAGTAGTCCCTGAATTCGTCAGAGAGATATTCGCCACCTCGATCTGATCGAAGGGCTTTAATTTCTCTCCCTAACTGTTTCTCGACCTCTTGTCTAAACTCTTTGAACTTTTCAAAGGATTCAGACTTGTGTCCCATTAGGTACACGTAACCATATCGTGAAAAATCATCTGTGAAGGTGATGAAATACACGTGTTGATTTCGTCTCCTAACACTCAGGGGACCACATACATCAGTATGTATTAGGTCAAGTGTGCCTGTACATCTTTCAGGCTTACCGTTAATTGGTCGTTTCGTCATCTTGCCTTGTAGGCAAGGCTCACAGGTGGGAAGATCTTCTACAGTTAGAAAATCCAAAGGACCATCCTTTACCAACCTTGTGATTCGGTCAACACCGATGTGGCCAAGTCGGTAATGCCACAGACATGTGGGATTAACTGTATCACGGGCTCTCTTCTTGGGGATTTCAGCCGACGTAGTTTCGATTATGTTAGTTTCTAGAGAAGGATGTAGAACATAGAGACCGTTCTCGAGTTCCCCGTATGCGATGAATCTGTTGTTTCTTTTAATAGTAATCGTATTACTAAAGAAGACAGAATAACCATCTGCACACAGTTTTGAGACAGAAATCAAATTTCTTCTTAAATTTTGTACATAAAGACAATCTTTCAGTACAATTATTCCTTCTCTAAAATATAATTCCACGGTTCCTATGGCCGCGGCTGCAACAGTTGCAGTAGTCCCCAAGTAGAGTGTGACTTCTCCTTCACTCAGCCTTTTGCTTACCTTGAACCCCTGCAGTGAGTTACACGCATGAGTCGAAGCCCCGGAGTCAATACACCAGGACGCAGAGGCTACCAATAAATTGGTTTCTATAACACAAGTTTCGAAGTTACCTTTCTTGGATTCCAGGTAAGCAGGACAATTCCTTTTCCAGTGGCCAGTCTTCTTGCAGAAGTGACATGCATCTGATGCTTTGTCTTTCTTCTGCTTCTTGCTTTTAGTGGCTTTCTTCTGAGGCTTCTTTGCCTTCCTCTTTCTCTTGCCTGTCTTGCCAGCTTCAACAAGCATGGCTACAAGCTCATCCTTTTTAATCAGTTCTTCAGCTCTTTGCAACATATTGCTGAGCTCTTGTAAGCTGACATTCAGCTTGTTCATGTTATAGTTCATGATGAACGGATTAAAGGAAGGAGGCAAAGAGTTAAGGATAGCATCTATCTGGGTTGCAAGGTCCAGCCCGGATCCAAGAGCCTCCAGTTCATTGATGTATCCCATCATCCGAAGACAATGGTCGTAAACTTGTTGACCCTTGGACATTTGTGTGATCATGAACTGTTTCAAGACCTTTTGTCGAGTAGAACAATTCTGCTCTTCATACATTGTCCTGAGACTATCCAATATGTCTTTGGCAAGTTCGATCTGATCGAACTGCCTCTGTATCGGATTGTCCAAGGAGGCAATGATGTAACACCGGGCAAGGGAGTTTTTCTCCTCCCATTCTTGATAGTCTCTCCTTCGGGCCTCAGAAGCCCTATCTCCCGGACGCTCCGAGGCAGGATTCTTTGCCACTTTGTCAAGTTTTTCAGAAGCAAGGACCAGCATAAGGTTCCTATACCAGTCAGCATAGTTTGGGCCTTTCAACTTGTTGTCATCAAGTAGCTTTACAAATGATCCGTTTGCCATTTTCTGATAAAAGAGCAAACATCAGTCCACGACCTAATTTGATTCATGTTCATTTCATAGATATGGATTTTAATCTACGATCCATTTCCATTTATTCGTCTCTGAGATTTCCCTCCTTTCTCAGCGACGGAGACTACGGGTTGTCTCTGGAAATGTGGGAAATCACATAGGGTGCATGAGGCCAACTGTTTCAGCTGCATAACCCCACCACCTTTCTGTAAAGGATCATATCCACTCATCATAACCGTTTTCAGGTAAACCTTTCTATCCAGTGAGTGCTTACCCATCATATTCGTGAACGCCAAGGTACCGTGAGAGAGTTCTCATTTTCTGGTGAAGCCCCTCCCACATCGGTCTATGACGCCCCTATCATCTTATGAAACACTTAGACAAGCCCAATAGCAAATGGATAGCCCATTTTCTGGTGCGTTTCCTCATTACTGAAGGACCCATCCTCGTGCTAATGATGGAAGGCCTTTAGAGAGTTCATCATATGAATCTCCCTATCACATGCACTCATATTATCTAGAGGGAACAGATAATTACGCCCTAGTTCTATCTTTAGGTCAAACCAAAGTGGCTCCCACTGACTTTCATAAAGCCAGATTTTGGTGGGCCTAAATCGGCTAGGGTTCCGCACGAGACCTCATGATGAGGTGTGGGGCCCACCACTGAGGGAGGTCATCCAATGACCAAAAGGGACACCATGGCAATGATGTGCATTCAGCCATGGTGTGCGAAAGAGCCACTGTCGATTGAGCATGGGCCAAGTACTTATGGCCCATGTACGTAGCACATCACACATCCATACATCACATGCAGAGATAAATTGATCCAATTAATTTTGTGTAAAGCCCATTTGAAGCCCATTTTAAATCCATAATATTAACCATTAATATTATCTAGGTATATGGGCCGAATGGTTTAACCCATATAGCTTTTAAGGGTTAGGTGGGCTTTTAGTAGTTTTAACTGTTTAAAACTGGGCCTTTACAGGTTGGGCCGAATTAACCATTTAATTAAATATCAATCCTTAGGCCCATTAGTGGGAAATTAGGGCTGACTTTCAGCCTTGATTAAACCCTAGATTCGGTCCAAACAGTTTGAACCAATCTTGGTTCGAATGGGTCTAGGTTTTGATGTTTAATTAAATCTTTAATTCAAGAAAATAATCTGAAATTAATTACTGATAAAAGAAAAACAACAATCAGTAAATCAGGGCTGTTCGCACAATCCATCCTGCAAAACAGAGGTTAGATCACAGAATGCAGTTTCACAAACTGCAAATCGCAGATGGCGATTCTCCCATCTGCGAAATCTTCTTCTCTACGAAATCTCCATTTCTGCGCCGCCATCTTCGATCCAATATTAAAATAAATAGAAATCCTATTTCTATTAATAATTACATCAGATCGAATACCTATACATTGAGTCTAGAAAAATAAAAAAAAATTATTTACAGACCAAATGTAATAAATAGATCAAGAAACTGCAAATCTTGCAGGTTCCCTGCGCAAACCAAGATTTCGATCTCCTCTTGTACGAACAACCCATAAATCAAGAAAATCATAAAGAACAATTCTAAATAATAATCGGATTTATATAAAATTAATTTCAGATTATTCGCCCACTAATTTTGGGAACAAAATTTCCCAAAACCCATATCTGCGCAAATCGGGTAGAACACCTTCTGCCCATTTGCGCAGGTTCAGATCTGAAACAAATTGGTTCAAGATTTGAACCATGGCTCTGATACCACTGAAGGGATGAGAGATCCATCCAATGGACGCCCAAAAGATTGTGGAATAAGGGGCGAATTTCAAAAATTTTCTCTCCCTTCAACTGGGAATCGTATTCCCCATTTAGAAAATCATATTTTCAAGGATCAATTCTGAACCAGATCTGAACCAAAAAGGAGTGGGAAGGATTATACCTGATACGGAGAAATAATATCTCCCAACGAAGGTGTTCACGCCCAAGGAAGGATCCAAAGACTGCTCCCACTGAAGATGGCGCAGTGCAGGTGGAGCAGAATCAACAGTGTTCTTCTCCAAGAACTCTGTCCTTCGCAAGAATCAGCAAGATGGTACGTGAGCACAGCTTCCTTTCAATCCTTTCTCAAAGGACTGATGTCAAGATCCAATCTTGACTTCTCCCACAAGTGGAAATCGAACTGGAAAGCAGGGCGGCAAGAACAGCGAGGCGGTAAGAGAGTATTTGCAGGGAGCAGAATTCTCTCTTCTAGATTTCAACACCAAAGAAACCTGATGATCTGTGTGTATTGTGTCTCTAAAGGCTGCCGCCCCCTTCTTCTTTTATAGTCTTAAAGGGATCAGCTCCTAATCAGATTAGGAGTTGCTAATCCAAATCATATTTGGTTTAGAAGTCCCTTTAAGTGATAAGGGATAATCCTTATCTTATCTGGAGATCAGATCAGCCATCTCCTAATCTGATTAGGAGGTTTCCAGATCTAAATCTTATTTAGATCTTGGACTCTCTAAGTGGATAGGGTCTAAGCCCAATCCTATTAGCTGATCCACTTCAGATTTCGCCCCTTTATTAACTAAATAAGCAGCCCAGTTAGAAATGGGCTTTAGGCCCATTAAGCTTATGTGCTCACTTAACCCTCTTAACTGCTACCCAGTTGGGCTTCCTTGTATGGCGTGGGACCCAAGCATTGATCTACACATCAGCCACATGGGTTCGGCCCAGCCTTTGTTACAAGGCTTGGCCGAATACACTGTTAAAGACAGTGCACCCCCTGAAACCCATCAAATGGGCTCTATGGGCCCAACACTTACCCTAAGAGGTCCCTAGGCCAAGCCACCTTGTAACACCCAGGGACTGTGGGCAGATGCAAGATTAGCCCATCAGGTATTAACCTCAATGGTCTTACACTTAACCTCTCAGCCCATAATGATCATACACTGCCCGACAAGAGAGGACCTCTCCCTCGGCTGCAAGGAACAGTGTTGCACTCTCCACTCACATGGATCTCGGGAATTAAAACCTTCTTGCAAACAATTTAGAAACCATATATATATACTTTTATATCTTATATAAAATATATTTTGCAAAACAAATCTCAACGGTTGAAATCGGCTGCCGGCAGTCTTGGTTTCCATCAGTGAGAGTGCATCCCCGATCATTACCTTTGTCCGACAAAGGGGCTGATCCTGTCACTTTGATCACCCACTCAGATGAATTCTCGGACTGTCCCAACATACCCAGATTTTGACCCCCGCTAAGGATCTCACTGATTGGTACATCAAAGATAGCCCAATCCGACACCTAGTACAGTATCATAATCGAGTCTAGGGGTCGGGTGTAACTTTCCAGTTTTGCCCATCAATCTCCAAGGTCCAGGGCAATACTGGAAATCTGGTCCAGTTCAAAGATTCAATTAATCCTACACTGTATGTGCCTAGGGTCTCACCCTGGCAGCTGAGACAAGCCACCCCAACCGACTTGGTGGCACTACAGTGTCATCCTTGTCAGGATAGGTCTCCCCAGACCGACCCACTGGCTGTGAACATTCTAAACTAACACGAGTCTCATTAAGTGTCCAGTTTAAGGGTATTACACAGAAACATACCAAGGGAACAAATATGTATCTTTATTCATTTACAATAAACTCATAAAGTACATCATTCTGATTGAGGCTAAGGGCATACAAAACTGTCTAACATGTTGATATGACAATAGTTCCTCATAAATCTCCTATAGTGACCTGTGAGACCCTAGAAATCCCTTTAATTGCTTAGCGGTTGTAGGTGTTGGCCATCTAAGGACTGCTTCTATCTTTTATGGATCAGTCGAAACCCCTTCGGTGGGGATAAAATGGCCTAAGTACTCAACCTTGGTACTGCCAAAGCTACACTTGCTCCTGTCGGAATACAAGGTATGAGTTCTGAGTATGGTAAGTACTTGACTCAAGTGAGTCATGTGTTGTTCCTCGGAAGGACTATACACCAATATGTCATCAAAAAACACTAGTACAAACTTCCTTAAGAAGGCCCTAAATAACCCATTCATTAAGCTTTGAAATGTTGAGGGTGCATTAGTAAGGCCGAATGGCATGACAAGAAACTCATAATGACCATCATGAGTCTTAATGTAGTCTTATACTCATCTCCAGCATGCATTCTAATCTGGTGGTAGCCAGACCTAAGGTCAATCTTAGAGAAAATAACAGCCCCATGCAATTCATCTAAGAGTTCTTCAATCACAGGAATAGGGAATTTATCCTTTACAGTGGCTTTGTTGAGAGCTCTGTAATCAATACACATTGTCCAAGTGCTATCCTTTTTCTTTACAAGAATAACCAGGGAAGAGAATGGACTATTACTAGCTCTTATAACTCCATTATCTAGCATTTCCTTAATGATTTGTTCTATAATGTCTTTCTGAATTTGATGAGTGCCTATAGGGCCTTAAGCTAATAGGATTAGTGTTGTCCTTTAATACTATGTTGTGATGATGTGCCCTATGTGGTGGTAACCCTCTAAGTTAATCAAAAACATCACTGAATTCATCTAAAAGAGCCTGAATGGAGGTAGGGATTACCGAAGTTCCTGCTGCTAGTTGCATAATTGGGGGAAGTGCAGCTGATTCTTCTTTGCTTCTGACATGAATGGTAAGGAACTGAACCAGTCCACTGTGAGTGGTTTTCTTCAGCTGTTAAGACAAGGTTTTCTCAAGTACTGCCATTACTGCTACAATTTGCTCATCGAACAACACTATTTGTCTACCAGCTAAGGTGAATTCCATTCTCAAAGTTCTAAAGTTCTAGAGAACATCACCAAGTGTTTCTAGCCACTATAGTCCAAGTACTAGTTCGCAACCACCTAGATTTAGTATCAGCACATCAGTTGTAAAAACATACCCTTGCATGGACCAGGTGAAGCCTCTACAGATTGCATTGCAAGTCAACAGCTCTCCGTTTGCTACTTTGACTGAGAGGTCCCTTGTGGTTTCTAGTGCACAACCTATCTTTTTTGCCAATATAGCATCCAAAAATTTATGTGAACTTCCTGAGTCCACCACTGTATGCAAATTCCTCCTCTTATAAGAGCTAGTGATCCTCATGGTGTTGTATTGAATAGTCTCAATTTCCTCCAATATAGCATGGAGAGATATCAAGGGTTGTAGAATCTCCATTGGTGTTTCTTCTTCAATGAGTAGAGACTCCCCTTCAGTAGTAGATGTCTCCCCTTCACAGGCAGTTGACTCACCTTCCTCTTCTTCAATAGTTGTGATGGAATACAACTGTTTTCCCTTACACCTATGTCCCTGTTCATATTTATCACACCTACGTCCTTGTTCATATTTATCACCACATGTAAAGCACAACCCCTTGGCTCTTCTCTCCTTCAACTCCTTACTAGACAGGGTTCTAGTATGTCTAGAGTTGCCCTTGTTTAATGGTTGTGCACTGGGAGGCAATGGTAAAATTCCAGCCTGATTGTTTCTAGCTGAGAGAGCTGGTGGTGACAGTCTTGGTAATAAAGGTTGCTATGGGGTCTAGGCAATAAGGCCTGTTGGGGTGGTTTCGTTGATATAGGAGGTTGATGCCTTGGAAGGGACTGATATTGTGGTTTGAGGAGAGTCTTGGCCACTACAAGTAATGACTCATTAGTGACCTCCTATAATCTGACCATTCTATAAGCCTGGGAGAATGATACAGGGTTAAACATCCTAACTAGATTCTGAATTTCCTTCTCGAGGCCTGCAAGGAAGAAGCTGAGAGCTTGGGTCTCAGTCACATCTGCTCGTGTGTATAATTGCTCAAATTCATCCAAGTAATCTAGAGGGAACCTGTTTGCTTAAGGTTCTTGAGCTCAGCGAAGGGATCATCATAAATTTGTTCACCAAATCTCTCATTCATGGCTCTCAAGTACTCCTCCCAAACAGGTAAACCCCTGAATCCCCTACTCTTAACATACATTTGATGCCATTGTAGGGCCTTACCTTCTAAGTGGATTGCGGCTACCCTGATCTTGTTCTCAGTGATAGTCCTATCGAATTCAAAGAATTGCTCCACCTTGTACAGCCAACCCTTGAAATCCTAACCACTAAATCTTGGAAAATCAATTCGAGACAATCTTGTGAAGGGGTTCTGTTATGGCACGTTCATCTGCTAGTTCTGTTTGGCATTAATGGTTTGAACTTGGAAACTTAAAGTTGTAACTCCCTCCCTCATTTCAGCCAGAGATCTGTCAAACCTTTCGCTTAACTCAATAATTTGAGCATCTGCGTTATCTTGCCTCTGGTTTGCCTCACGCATAAAGTTCTTGAAGGACTCCTCGAGCCTCCTAGCTTCTCAGTATCACTATCAACAGCAGTTCCCTCAGCTGCCTCAGCCTTAGCCCCAGCTCCCTCCTTGGCACCCAACCTCGTGACAAGCTAGGTCTCGCCTTTAGGATGAACGCCCTTCTCACCAAGAAGTGGCTTCCTAGAACCACCCAAAGAGCCAAGCCTCCTCTCGCGGCAGAAAGGAATGACCAGCCACTCCGGTCTCGCCGCGGGCAGTCAGGTTGGGAGGACCCTAGCTCGCCAGGTCTACGTCACCCCAGCAATCGAAGTTCGAAGCCCCACTTCTGGAGAACTGGTTCGAGATCCTAGCTGCAAACTCTAAGCAGAACCCCTCTGTCCGCAGCCATCACCAGCAACCCGAGTTGCTTCCTACACATACTATTCCTGACAGTACGGAGGTGAGCAGCACTGTCGAGCTCGCCGATCTACTACCCACAACTTGCCCGAACTCAGAGGTAGGGAAGAGGTAAGCTCGGGTGAGGTAAAAGCTTCCCTCCTTTCTGTTCCACCCCCCTGTCTCCCGAGCTCCTAGTTGTTCCAATGCCCAAGGACTTCAAGCTCCCCCCTCTTGATAAATACGACAGGTCGTTCGACCCAAATGATCATGTAGATGCTTTCCAGTCACAGATGCACCTGGCGAGGGCCAGTGAGTCTTGCATGTGCATGGCTTTCTCCACCACTTTCAGAGGGGTGGCCCGCATATGGTATCGAAACCTTGCACCCGGATCGATAAGAAGTTGGGCGTAGTTCGCGCAAGCCTTCACGTCCCACTTCGTCACCAACAAGTGGTGCTCTCGAATTGAGGAAAGCCTTCTCAACATAGTCCAGAGAGAGGGAGAGTCCATCCGGGAATATATCAAGCGGTTCAATGATGCATGCATGTAGATACCACGCCCGGACCCTGTAGTGTGCCTTGCAGTAGCCAAGAAGGGCATGACGCCCAAGGAATTCAAGTGGCACATGGTTGTCAACCAGCCGGCGACCATAACTGAATTCCTCAAGCTCGCAGATAGGTTCATAGCCACGGAAGAAGAGATCAACCAGAAGGGCGAGAACGCACCCGAGAAGAGAAAGAGAGAAGGAGAACTTTCCGGCCAAGGAGACAGCCAGAAGAAGAATGACGTAGCTCGGGGGGCAAAGCCGGGTCAGCTGTTTCGACCCCATGTAGCGGACCGAACTGACTATACCCCACTGAACGCTAAGCGGGCCGAAATCCTGAAGGCAATCAAGCTTGCCCCATACGTGTAGTGGCCACCCCGCCTGAGGGGAAATCCTAATGAAAGGAATAAAAAATTATATTGTAGCTTTCACAGAGACCACGGTCATAGTACCGAGAACTGTAAGAATCTCCGCGACGAGATAGAAGAACTCATTCGTCGCGGATATATAAGGAATTTTGTTCAGAATAACAGTAATAATAATAATAAGGCAGGTTGGCAAGGGGAACATGGTAAGGATGCTCCCAAGTCCAGTAGCAAGCCGGCAAAGCAGTCACAGAGGCAGCCCCCAAAAGAGAGGCCAGTACGGGGCACCATCCACATGATAGTTGGAGGTTCGATCGTCGCAGGTTGTACCTCGGCAGCAGCTCGGACGTCAGTTCGCGAAGCTACCAGGGAAGAACAAAATCCTCCAAAATGGCCTAAGACAGAGGAACCGATCTTCTTCATGGAGGACGATGCGCGCGGGGTTCACTACCCCCACGACAACGCGCTTGTCATAAAAGTAAGGATCAATGATTTCGAGGTCAGGCGCGTCCTCGTTGACTCGGGTAGCTTGACGGATATCCTCTTCAAAGCCGCGTTCGACCAGCTTCAGCTGCAAGGAAGTGACTTGAGGTCTGCGAACACTCCCTTGGTGGGCTTCAGTGGGGAAGAAGTCAGGCCCCTCGGGAAAATAGCAGTACCTGTGGAAGTCGGCACAAGGCCCAATGTAGTAAGACTCAACCATGACTTCTTAGTGGTCGCGACCCCCTCCCCGTACAATGCCATAATAGGCCGACTGATCACCCATGTCCTACGGGCAGTGGTCTCCACTTATCATTTGGCGATCAAGTTCCCTACAGACTTCGGAGTGAGGGTAGCACGGGGCGACCAGCTTGAGTTTCGCAAGTGCTATGTCGCCGCCCTCAAGGGAAAGACCAAGGTGAACAACAACCTCAAATTGGAGCGACCTACGGAGCAAGGCGAAGAACGAGCTGCACCCACGGAAGAAACAGTTGCTATTCCGACTTCAGTAGACGACCTAGCTTGGACACTTCAAATCGGTGTTTCAGTCCAAAAACCCCTACGATCCGAACTAGTAAGTTTCCTAGTTCAAAACTTAGATGTTTTTGCATGGTCCGCGGTAGAGATGTCCGGCATAGACCCTAATCTCATAACTCACAAGCTCAATACTGATCCTATAGTTAGGCCCGTTAGACAGAAGAAATGCAACCTAGCCCCGAAGCGATGGAAAGCAGTCGACGAGGAGGTCGTGAAGCTCCTCGCAGCCGACTTCATAAGAGAAGTCCATTACCCGAGCTGGCTAGCCAACCCCGTTCTAGTAAAGAAGGCTAACGGCAAGTTGTTTCATGTGCGTCGACTACACCGACCTGAACAGAGCCTGCCCAAAAGACTGCTTCCCCCTCCCCAGAATCGACCGCCTAGTATATGCGACCTCGAGAAATGAGTTGTTAAGTTTCTTAGACGCCTATTCGGGCTATAACCAGATCAGGATGGACCCGGCGGACGAGGAAAAAATTGCCTTCATAACAGAATTTGGTTTGTATTATTACAAGGTTATGCCCTTCGGATTGAAAAATGTTGGGGCAACCTTTCAAAGGCTTGTAAATAAACTATTTGAGTCATTGATTGGTAGAAAGATAGAGTGTTATGTAGATGACGTGGTTGTCAAAACCCAATTCTCACATGAATTAATGCAAGACTTACATTCTATCTTTCAAATTCTACGACAATTTAACATGAAGTTGAATCCAAACAAGTGTGTTTTCGGTGTTACCTCGAGTAAATTCCTGGGGTACATCGTCAACCAGCGTGGCATTGAGGCCAATCCGGATAAAGTTAAGGCCATCCTAGATATGAGATCACCCCAGAAATTGAAGGAGGTTCAGAGGTTGAACGGCCGCATAGCCGCTCTGAGCCGCTTCATGTCCAAGTCGGCAGATCACTGCCTGCCTTTCTTTAAGACAATTAAAAGCAAAGGGTTCGAGTGGACCCAAGATTGCCAGCTCGCGTTTGACGAGCTCAAGAAATATCTCGCTAGTATACCCATCTTAACTCGGCCCAAAGAGGGCGATGTTTTAGAGTTGTACCCCTCGGCAAGTAACGAAGTAGTCAGCTCGGTACTGATAAAGGAAGTAGATCGGGTCCAACGACCCATCTACTATGTTAGTAAAGTATTGCAAGGAGCAGAGACGAGGTATCCAGACATAGAGAAGCTAGCCTACGCACTGGTCATCGCAGCTCGAAAGATCCGTCTGTACTTCCAAGCTCATATTGTTATCGTCCTCACTGACAAACCTCTGAGGCAAGTCTTACTTAAGCCCGAGGTCTCTGGTTGACTGACTAAGTGGGCCATTGAGCTCAGCGAGTACGACCTCCAATACAAGCTGCGAACTGCTATTAATGCCCAAGCCTTAGCAGATTTCATTGCGGAGTGCACTTTCAGCTCCAAAGTCCCCAGGCCGGTTGAGCACGAGGCCCCCAGTTCGGGTGAGCCCGGAGCTCCCAGGTCAGTTGAGTCCGAGCCCCGTGAGGTAGCAGCCAGTATGGCATTTCTCCTAGTTAGGCCAAGCGCGAACTGGGATGAGGAGCCATGGATCCTTCACGTAGATGGCTCCTCGAACCAGCAGGGCAACAGAGCCGGAATAGTTCTGCACGGCACAAGTGGCACGAAATTGGAGTACGCATTACGCTTCGAGTTCGAGGCATCCAACAACAAAGTGGAATACAAAGCATTGATAGCTGGACTAGCTTTAGCCAGAGAAGTAAAAGTCAAAAACATCGTCATCTGCAGCGATTCCCAGCTCGTAGTCAACCAAGTCACAGGAGATTACGAAGCTCGCAAACCAACTTCCAGTCACACTTCATCAGGCAAATCCTGAGGTCGAAGAACGCTGAGGCCGACGCCCTATCCCAGTTAGCCAGCACCAGCGATATCACCATGAGAACCATGTACATAGAGGACCTGCATCGGCCTAGCATTCTCGGGGGGGCAGAGGAGGTCGCTCCCGTCGTTCAAGTAGAGCCAAGCTGGATTAACCCGCCCGTGAGCTTCCTGCTACACGGGACCCTCCCTACAGATCGCAACGCGGCCAGAAGGGTAGAGCACCAAGTAGCCAAATACGTCATAATAGATGAACGACTGTACCGAAGATCCTACACGCTCCCCTACCTGTGCTGCTTGCAGCCTACCGAAGCCGAGCTCGTACTCTGTGACACTCATGAGGGTCTGTGCAATGGACACTTAGGGGGCAGAGCCCTCGCCCAAAAAGCACTATGACAAGGGTACTATTGGCCAACAATGAAAGCAGATGCCATCGAGCTCGTTAGAAAATGTGACAAATGCTAGAAGCATGCCAATATCCACCATCAGCCCGCTGTCGACCTCAAGTATCTCACCAGCCTGTGGCCTTTCGCACAATAGGGCATCGACATACTTGGACCGTTCTCGCCAGCAACAGGCCAAAGGGAATTCTTAGTAGTAGCAGTGGATTACTTCACCATGTGGGTAGAAGCTGAACCTCTTGTAACAATCACAGCCTGGAACGTCCAAAACTTCTTTTGGAAAAACATTGTGTGCCGCTTCGGGTTACCTCGAGTACTAATTTCTAACAATGGCAAGCAGTTCGAGGACATCAAATTCCAGAACTGGTGTCAAGATATGGGGATACGACAGAATTTCACTTCGGTCGCACACCCTCAAGCAAACGGTCAAGCAAAAGTCACAAACTGAGTCATCCTCTGCGGACTGAAGGCACGTTTGGACCGAGCTAAAGGATTGTGGGCAGGCGAGCTACCCAATGTTCTATGGGCTTACCGAACCACGGAGAAAACTGCCACAAGAGAGACTTCCTTCAATCTCACATACGGCACCGAGGCAGTTATCCCGGCAGAAATCGAAGTACCTACACTGTGACTGGAAGCATACAATGACAAGACAAATGAGGATGAGCTACATACCAACCTTGATCTACTCGACGAAGTAAGGGACCTCGCGTACATCAAGACTGCAGCTTACCAGCAAAGAGTAGCTCGGTACTATAACGCCAAGGTCAAGAAGCAAAACCTCCGCGTCGGTGACCTGGTCCTTCATAAAGTTATGGTACCTGAGCCCGGAGCTGGCAAGCGCAGGTCTAATTAGGAAGGACCTTACCGAGTGAAACGAGTGCTCGAGGAAGGAACACACGAGCTCGAGACCCTCGAAGGGAAATAGGTACCTCGGGCATGGAATATTGTCAACTTAAGACAGTATTACCTGTAACAACTGAGTAGACTACGAGTCACTCCCAGAGCCTAAGGGCCAAAATGCCAAGCTAACATGACCTCGGCGCAATAAGACCCAGTCATCTCCATGGCATAGGCAAACTTCAAGGGCAAACTATAAGTCACCCCCTAGTTTACGGGCTAAAACACCGAGCTAACTGACACCTCAGCATCAAAAAATACTTAGCCACTTCGGTGATGAACACAATATTACCTGTAGCCGCTGAGCAGACCACGGGTCACTCAGA
The DNA here is from genome assembly GCF_055504915.1 of Nelumbo nucifera. NCBI lineage: Eukaryota > Viridiplantae > Streptophyta > Magnoliopsida > Proteales > Nelumbonaceae > Nelumbo > Nelumbo nucifera. The sequence continues at coordinate 126,349,381 of NC_142649.1, forward strand.
GCCCAAGGACCAAAATGCCGAGCTGATAGGAACCTCGGCAACACATGAAGATCAGCCGCCCCTTTGGCATGGGTGGATAGACTGTAAGTCACCACCACCTAGCTTAAGAGCCAAGAAGCCAAGCTGGTAAGAGACCTCGGCGCCGCACATGACTTAATCGCCTCACTTTGGCTATACATGCATTGAGTGATACATAGCCCACCCTGGCATACGCCAAGAGCGAATATCAGCCGAGTAGATAGGTCGGGCACATGCCTTACTGTGTCCACCTCAACGTATGGGTCTACTTGTAAAAATAATGAACAGTCCAAAAAATAGAAGAAGATTGAGGAAGAAAATTCTTTCATTAATTCTACAATATTCTTTACAAGGATAAAAAAAAGGGGGATCAAGCTCGTAGGCTCAGGGTACAGGGACTGAACTACATTGGAGGCTCATCGCCTTTGCTCGGGACCTCCTCAGGGGCATTAATCGGATCGGTGGCCTCTGCATCATCATCGACGCCCTCGTCCTCAAAGTCCGGATCATCCGTTGACTGACTCACCATGTCATCAGTGATCCGCGAAGTGGTGATGGCGCTTGTATCAAGGTTGGGGTGGGTGTGCCTGATTAACCACCAGTTGAGCTTGAAACCCATGCGGTAGGCCTTGGTCATCACGTCGTCAAACCTCTAAGACTTGACATAGTCAATGACAGCCTGGACCTTGGTCTCCTTGAGGGCATCTTCGAAGATCTCAGTCTTCTCTTTGAGGTCACCTCTGAGGTACTCCACCTCATGCTCCAGCTTTCCTTTCGCTTCCTTGAGGCCCTGCACCTCAAGCTTCAGAGCATCCCAGTCTGCCTTGAGGCGGTCCACCTCAAGCCTCAAGGCCTCTTGGTCAGCCTTGAACCGTTCACTTCGGCCCTCAATTTGTCCTTGTCTCGGGCCAGCTCACTCTTCTCCGCCAACAGTACCTCGCTGAAGCTCTTCTGAGCTGAGGCATCGCTCTGCAAGCAGTGGATCAGACCACGAGCTGCCCTCAGCGTGGTATGGGCTATGTGGGATGACTCCTCAGCTGCCAGAGCCCGTTTCAGGTGCCGATCGGATTGAAAGATCAAGGCGCGCACGACTGAGTTCACCTACAAACAGGAGAACAGTCAAAAAAAAAGAGAGAGAGAGAGAGAAGAGAAGAGGGTCCTTCGCAAGTAACTCACCACCTTGGTATGAGAAGCAGCTCGGGCACCGAGCTGATCAGGAGTGAGATCAGCCCATTTTGTGACCTCCTCCGGGTACGCAGCCTCCTTACTCTTCTAAAGGCTGCACTAGGGGTTTAGAATGCTTTGACCCTCTGGACTCTCCAAGCTAGATACCGACATCTCTGCCGCATGGGTAGATTCCTCAGAAGCTTCAACGGCAACATTAGCAGGACGAACTTCGACTGTAGCCTCTGCAGGGCGAGTCCCAGCGACAGCTTCAGTGGCATCCCTGGCAGCAGTCTCGGCAGGATTAGGGTTGGGCTTTGCCGCCACCTCGGGCCCCTAAGGCGCCAGGTCTCCCTCCAAGTCGATCACCGGGAGAGCGTCGGGGAGCTCGAGCTCTGGAGCCGGGGCCTGTGGAGGCTGGGCCTCGGTAGAGGTCTGCGGAGACTCGACGCGTGCCTTCTTGGATACGCATTTCTTCCTCTTCATCTAGCGGAAGAGCCTCTGACGTTCTATCTTTTCTGCCTCCATGGGACCAGCAGTGAAGCTCAGCATTAGTGACCCTGAAGTAAGTATGCGAATGAAAAAGCCGAAGTAAAGACAAACCTACCCGGGCTCAAGCCGACCAGGATGAGCTTCTCCTCGGCTGTGAAATCCTTATAGTTCATCCCGAGCTAAGCCCACAACTGAAGTGACTTCTTAGTCTTCCCATCAAGGATAACACCAGGGTCTTGAACGGCCACCCTCCAGTCAGTTGGGAAAGGCCACCCCGTACTGCTCTGAACTACGAAGTAGTCCCACTTCCAGGCCAGAACTTTACTCGGGAGCTTGTGCATTAATTTAAAACCCGGGCGGGGAGACAAGTAGTAGGCCCACCTGTGTCTGGGGAGAGCGCCCAAAGCGCTCTTCTTTATTGCCAGGATGGAACAAAGAATATCTAAGTCAAAGTGGAAGGCACGATCGAAGCAAAGGGAAATGGTCCCAACCACGTTCCGTATGGAATTCGGGTGAAGTTGATCCAAGGTAATGTTGAAGTGCGCTGGCACCTCAACGATCAGGGGATTAAGAGGGAGACGGAGTCCGGCGACCAGTTGCTCCATGAAGACCACGATCTCATCAAGATCGTGCTCCCATGGAAAACTATCGATAGGAAGGCTGTAAGAGTGCTCCCTAGGAAGGCGAAACCTCTGTATGAGATCCTGAAGTCTCTCCAGAGTCATAGTGGAAGGGCCGAACTGGTTTGGCACCCGACCTCGGTGGGAGGTGGATGCCAGATGGCCCAAAGCCACCCGTACATCGAACGACTGGGCGGCAGAAGAGGCACCTTGAGCCGAGGTACCCACCTCGGGCTTGTCGATGAAACTGTCTACACTAGACGACATGAAAGCACAGAAAGAAAAGAAAGGGAAGCTCGGGGACTCACCATAGAAAACGCAAACCGAATTGGGGAAATAACTGAACTAGAAAACCTAAGCTAGGAACCTCAGACGCGAACTCAATAATGACGCTGAAGACTTCATGGCGAAGAAATGACCAAGGGTCCCCCACTATTTATAGCCACTGCATCTGGTTATTAACGGTCGAATTGAGATGATCCAACGGCTCTCAAAGAAACAGGCTACGGGTTCCTCGAGGTGAAATTAGTTTAGCGCATTTTTTGGCATCCGCGAAGTCCAAATCGTGTGATGTCCGCGCGTAAACCGAACGTGACCCGGGTTTCTTTTGATTGAGCCAGGAACTGGACCTGTCCAGCTAGGCAAATCGCGTGACAAAGTGGCATGAGTACCGAAGCCAAATCCACCCAACGCATCATGAACTCCCCACACAGGGTCAACACCGCCAGCACAAGGAGTGGGGGGCAATTGATAGAGGGTGATTTGGTCCGACCTCATAGCACGGGTACACGTGGGTATGACCTTGATCAAGCGATGACTCAACGTGACAGCAGCAAGCACAGCTGCAACTCGGTGGGAAGGGCTCACCGACTTTAGTCAAGCAACTCGGCGGGTTAGGCTACTCGCCCGAGAGCCGCCTGGCTTGCACCTTCCTCCCAAGGCTGAGGCGCTCCGAGCTACCTCCGAGCTCGGGCCCCCTGACCTTTTCTAATGACCGAGCTCCTCCTAGTGGATTTTAGGCCACTCTCAAACAGGAACACCCCGATCCGCCTCTAGATACCCTGAGGTAGAGACACCTTGGGCCAGACAGCTCGGTGTAGCTTGCCACAGGCAGCTCGCCACTTGCAGGGTAGCTCGCGGAAGAACAGTTCAACATATCACAGAAAGGTCTCCTGTCCGACCACCATACCTAAAAAACCTGGAGACTGCTGCCACGTCTCTCGTCAGACAGTGTTGTGCCCGCCACCTTTGGAAGGTGTCTTACATCTGACAGGTACGTACCCTACAATGACGGCCCCGCGTGTGCCACCTCAGCCCTAGCTGTAACGGCTGCGGTAGGACGATAGTGGCGGTTATACCTGCCCTGTCAGAGGCAGGTGGGCCTGATTCAACAGAGTTCTGTTATAAGTAGCCCAATGCCAAAGGACAAAGGTAATCTTCGGATACTCGCGCTATATGCACTCTTAGCCCCTTCTACTCTCTTTGCATCTTTCACAGAGCTCTAACTTAAGTGTCAGAGTGTTCCCACCGAGCAAGCCCCCCGGGGATTATTCATCTTCTCCATCTCAGGTACCAGGAGCCACGCAGCTGCCAGATAGGAGTGACCGAATCGCGCACCATCATTAATAAAAAATGAAAAATACAATATAGTTACAAATTGAAAATACAAAATTACATTGTTAGAAAAATAGAAAATAAATTAAATAAAATTAAAACAAAATTTACAATAACTTGAAAAAAAAAATAATTCTATAAAACTAGTCAACTATTGTTCATGAATCATGACATTCATCATCTGCTTCAAGTGAAATATCCGGTGTAGTTTCATGCCCTTCTTTGTCTTGTAATCTATCTTCTGCATCTTGCCAATCCTTAAAGCAGATGCACATCTCTATACTTCCATCGTTCATACAGCTTCTCTTGTCATCCAACACCCCAGTACCTACACTAAAACAAGACTTTGATGGAACTATAGACACCAGAGGGGTTAGTAGATCACGTGCCATGGCAGTGAGAACTGGATAATTTTTTGAATGTTCACTCCACCATGCTAAAATATCAAAGTTATTTGTTCCATCACCTAAACTAGAAAAGATTACTTGTAAATAAAAATTAAGTTTAGTAAATGAACTTGTTATAGAAGTAGCAGATTTCTGCATTCTACTTATTAAATAAAAAAGTTTTTCTCTTCTACTATTGGGTTCAAGATCAAAAGTAGAAGATGTTAGATGTTGTACAAGTTGTAGGATTCTCTCCTACTTCTTCAGATTCATATAAACTGTACATTTCGAATAATAATTTTTTTATTTTTTCTTTTTTATTTCCAATTTCAACATTCATATTTTCACAATATGTTCCAAATAAAATATCTAAACCATCTTTCTTAATCCTAGGATCTAATATTGTAGCTAAGAAATAAAGGGGAGAAATGCTCTTCCAATATTTTTTAAATTTATTTTTCATTATTTCAACGATACATTTAAATTGTGGATTATTTCTTCTTCCTTCTCATGTGTGGGAAAATGTCTGCTTACATGGCCAATACCACCCTTGCTTCAATAACTAAAGTCCTTTCTACATTTTTGGCAAATTGCTCTTTTTCCCTTCCCCTCAACATCCTCTATTTTAAATATTTTCCAAATCGAGCTACTAAACTTGAGGAATTGGTTTTTGGAAGAGCCGACCATTTTTTTTAATTATAAAAAGATAAAATTAATTTATTTGGATTTACCCGGATTGTCGGTTCAAAATCCCAACTTGATTTCAATGGTTAAAGCCTTTTAACGCCTAAGCCTCCCAAATTACTAACTTGAGATACTTAAGTTGGTTGAGCAAGGCAACAAGCCTTCTTCTTGTTGAAACTTCAATAAAGTTGAGAATTAGAGAATTAGACAATCAGCCAATTAGACTATCAAAGTTCACTCAGATTGTAGAGAATGTATGAGAGAGAGAGAGAGAAGAGATTAAGAGTATTGTTGAATGTTGAATTGGTGTGATGAGAAGAATGGTGGAGGATAAGGCTATTTATAGGAATTAAAAATAATTCAATTGCCCAAAATACCCTAAAAACTAGTTATTTTTTAGTTGTTGGGAGGGGTATTTTGGTCATTGTAAAGTTATTTATAACTTTACCTAAAAAGCCCCCCCTAAACTAGTTGTTATATAGTTGTTGGGGGGCATTTGTGTCATTTTTCTCCCCTCTATAAACAAAATACTTAAATACTTAAATACCAAATAGCTATTGGGGGGTATTTATGTAAAAAAACCCCCCAAAAAGCTGAAACTAGCCATTGGGGGGGGGGGGGGGGTGTCCCCAAGGTCCCTAGACCGCTAGACGGCTAGTTTCCAGACGGGCTGAGCACGGCCCGCTACGGTTCCTACGGGCCATGCCATCCAGTGGACTATGAACCCCTGGCACAGCATAGCATGGACCATTGTGCTGTGCTAGTCCAAATTCATGCTGGGCCGCGAGCGGCACGACCAGATTTACACTTATAATTTTAACCCCCATTTTACCCACACATATAAACAATGCTTTTCAATATTATATTATACATTTGAAGGAAGTTTGTCAAATCACCACGTTGTGACACATGGGAATCCATGTGGGTGCACGTATTGAGTGTCACATGGACCCAATGTGCCATTAATAGAAAAAAGGAATATTAATAATGATAATAATGACAATATTAATAAAAAATGATAGTAATAATAATAATAATAATAGTAATAATAAAGAAACACCAAAATTTAATTAATATTATTATAGCATATTATTATTCATATAAAAAAATCAAGAAAACAACACATTTAAGCATATTATTATTCAAATATTTTGACATATTATTATTCACATATTTCAGCATATACAATGTGCAATAAAAATCTAAAAAAAATAGTATAAAAAAATCATATTAATAAAACCACAATCAACATTCTAATTAAAGAAAAAAAAGTATTGCAAAATACTTTTCACATATTTTGCTCAAAATTCAATTTTGAAAAAAAAATATTACAAAAAGAGTAATAATAGATCAAAAACAAGAAAGGAGGATGGTCGACCTGATTTCTCTGATGATTCTACGGTGAGAATGGCGTGAAATCCCCCCCCCCCAAAAAAAAAAAAAAAAAACCCTAGATCTGGTAAGCAACAGTGAGAAAAGTGTTTCAGGTGGTAAATAGTTAAAATAAAAACAAAAATAATCTTGGAAACATGAAAAAAAATGGTTCAAAACATGTAACCGACCTAATCGCCAGTGAGTTTATAGTTGGTTTGGTGGTTGTTGTTCGCTTAGAGACTTAGAGTATAGGTTTCGTCGTTGGTGTGCTTAGGTTTAGCCGAATGAGGAAGATGAGGGTTTTGAGAACATGTGGGGTTAATATTTTACAAAACATTAAAAACATTTAATACTTTACAAAATAAATAACAAGTTATGTAATAATAGTACTAATTATAATTTTATGGATTATTAAACTCAATAAATAATTAATATTTTAAAATTTTATAACAATATTATTTAAATAACTAAATAATATTGTAAATAACTAATTTCAGTTATATCAAATAATAATTATAGAAAATAACTTTTAAAATAACTAATATTTATTAGTAATAATAACATATATTCATTATATATTTATATATACTGAAAATAGTATTTATTGTATTTTTTGATAAATATGTTTTCAAGGATTATTTATAAATCTATTTTTGTTTTGTTATTAAATAAAAAATTGTCAATAATTATTGGAGATTAAACAACTATTAATAAATTTTGGAATCTAATTTATTGTATTTGTTGAAATTTTTAAATTTATTCTTAGTAATGATGTATTTTTTATAATTTATTGATTAATATTTATAAGAGATTAAACTATTATTTGAGATTACATTATTTATTGAATAATTTAATATATTTTCAGTATTTATTGTATTTTTATTAGATATCTATTGTATTTTCATTATAAAATTATTTTTAATAATTGTGTATTTTTGCTATAAATTTTCAATAATTATTAGAGATTAAACTATTTTTATTTATTTGAGATCAGACTATTAACTTAGTTGAAATTTATAAGGATTGGTTCAGTTCGGTTGTAGGCTGTTTCACCAACCAAATCTACCTAGTTAGGTTAGGAGTTTGTCACTCGAAACCGACTGACCATTAGTGAATACCCGCCAACTCGGATTGTATTAGTTTGGGTCTATTTTTAGTTTGGTTTGTTTGTTCAAAAGATTTAAACTTAAAAGTTAAATTTAAAATTAATAAATTATAGTGATATTATTAATAAATAAATTTATGATATAAAATATTTTAGACTAAGAAATATGGGAATTTTTCCCACTTTCCCGTAATAAAAAATTATATTTAAAATATAAAATATTAATATATATCTATGATTAGGTTAGTTCAATTATGGTTGATTTACAAATGGCCAAATTGAAATAGACCTAACTTAGTTGAATTGGAAATTGTTGAACCAAAACCGATCAGAAATAATAGAAAACCGACCAACTTGGATCGAATTCAATCAAATTAATCACTAAAAAGTTAAAATATAAAACAATTATATATTCTTATGTATTTCTATTGTTTAGCTTTCACTTAATAAAGCCCGTCTCCACTAATTTAAATATATGATATATACGTTTGTAGAATATGCCAATATAGTATATATAAGATATAAAATGTTTCATATGAATATATGGAAAACATTCTTTTCAGATATTAAACTGAAAAGAACATAAACTACACTTTATGTTGGCCAAAAGGCCAATATATACACAACTTCTGGGACAGGTCCGGCTGAGCAGACATAGAGTTGCATAGCCTGGGCTCGGCTCACATTACGTGCGGGGTTAGTGCAGATTCGGGCCGGGTCATAAATGATCAACCCTGGTGGTGGTGCCATCTTATTTTACATGTGAATACAATTACTGAAATGTCCCATTTTACTTGTGAATGTACTATTCAAACGCATTTAATTTTCGAGGGCAAATCCGTGAAGATGTATTCTTTTTATTGTAATTTTCATTTTTCAATTATCTTTAGGCTGCAACTTTTTTTTATCTTTTTGACATAGACCATTTCTGCTAAGAATAAGATGTACATTTGAGGCAGGTGGGTCATGTGTCAGACAGTCGGACCATCCAGTCAACCCAGCCCTTTACTCAGAAATAAATGTAAAAACGTAAAATAAAACTTATATTTTAAATATGCTTTCTGACAACAGAAACCTAAAGCAATAAAATAAAATAAAAAAATGTATAAATATGAATTTGTTTTTGAGATTAAATGGTCAGTGGTGGATTAACATTAAGTGCTCAGAATAATTGGACTTAGGCCCCACACTATATTCCAGATATGAGTTATTGTTCCTAATTCAGAGGAGATAATGTATTGTGTGTGGGGTAGGCGTGGGCAAAATTCTCGTGGACAGAAGATCCGGAGTATCAGATTTGTGCTGTAAGACGGATTCGTAAGAGAATGTTGCACCCAACACCCTTACATAGCCACATGCCTAGTCTGAAGATGGCGGTGTGATAATATATAGTGCCTAAATTATTTCTTCAGGAAAATGTGAATGAAATAAATGGCCAGGATTATCTGATCTCTGTATTGTTTAGCACGCACATCAACTTAGGTGGGTCCGTCTTATTCAAAAAATAAAAATCAAGCGGGACTCCTACAGTCCTACTGGGGACAGACCAGATGAATGGAAAGTTGTTTCAATGGAATAGTAGTAATTTTTCTGCGTAAAAAAAGGATTCCAGAATCCTTTCTACGCTTTCTCCGGGTGGGAAGAATTAGAATCCAACTTGCTCTCTGCTTGCATTGAGCTTGCATATGCATAAATGCAATGCAAGCAGAGAGAAGACTCCTCGGTTGTTATACTTCTACATTGTTTTCTCCATCTCGATCCCTCTCTGTGAAACAGAGACTCACAGAGAGAAGAGGACGACCCAGCCATGGCTTCTTCCTCCATTTTTGCTCTCTTCATTTTCTTCATTTTCCTTCTTCACCGCCCCTTTTCCTCCAATGCAAATCTCCACCAAACAAGACTCTTCGTATCAGAACATGTCTCACAGGCAGCACCCACGGAAGTTCCAATCACTCGTTACTTTGAAGTATCCCGGCCCATCCAAGTACCCAGGACAAAACCCTGCTCTGTTCTTGTCCTTCAACATGATTTCGGCAACACATACGGCCAACCACCTGTTCTTGCTCAGTACAATCCCCCGTTGAACTGCCCATCTCAGGATTTCTCCAAAATCGTCCTCGAATGGAATGCAACCTGTAAAGGAAGACAATTTGATCGCATCTTTGGTATGTGGTTGGGTGGAGTTGAGCTTCTCCGGAGTTGCACAGCAGAACCTAGAGGCACTGGAATCGTTTGGTCGGTTAAGAAAGATATCACGAGGTACTCATCATTGCTTAAGAACCCCCAAACACTAGCTGTTCATCTGGCTAATATTGTTGATCAAACGTACACTGGAGTTTACCATGTTAACATAACATTCCACTTTTGGCCTGCGGAGGAACGTCCCCGCTTCCAGAAGCCGAATTGGGCGAGTTCGGTCTATGGGTTTGGCTTCCCAGCAGATTTGATATTGCCCATCTCGCGAAATCTGCCTTTGAATGATGGGTTGTGGTTTCTGGTTCAGAACTCGACGGATGTCCAGTTGAAGGAGTTTAAGATTCCTCAAAATGCCTATAGAGCTATTCTGGAAGTTTATGTTTCTTACCATTCTGATGACGAGTTCTGGTACTCCAATCCTCCTAATGACTACATAACTGCAAATAATCTTACCCAGGTTCCAGGAAATGGACCTTTTCGGGAGGTTGTAGTCAGTATTGATGGTACTGTAGTTGGGGCTGTCTGGCCTTCTACTGTGATATACACCGGAGGGATCAATCCTCTGCTATGGAGACCTATCTCTGGAATTGGTTCTTTTGATCTCCCTTCATATGATATTGATATTACTCCATTCCTAGGAAAAGTTTTGGATGGAAAGCAGCATCAGTTGGGGTTTAGTGTAACAAATGCTCTTAGTGTGTGGTACATAGATGCAAATTTGCACGTATGGTTGGATAAACAAAGTGCTAGAACTAAAGGAAAGTTGATTAAATATGATGTCCAACCTCCAGTGATGACCTTAGTTTCGGACTTCAATGGTTCAAATGGAGATTTTCTTATTACAGCAAGTAGGTCTTTTCTTTTGGCTGGATGGGTGAAGTCTTCTCATGGAAACATCACAACCCAATCACATCAATACTTTGCTTACAGGAACACAATGAAGTTTGGGAACAATGGGAATGAGCAGATTGTGAATCAAACAACAGATGTCAATGCCAGTGTTTATTCTAGGCTCCCTTCTCGTTTATATTTTATGGATTTATCTAGAAGGTTTCCCCTTTATTTGTACACTAACTTTGTGGATCAAGGAAATGGAACCTCGACTTCAGTTTCAAACCTGTCCTTAGGATTCAACCAGCAGTTGTTTTCACATGGCCCATTTGGTTTCTCAAGGGGCAATCTCATAAATCTGCAGGCTGCACAGGGTTCTATGATTGTAAAGGGGAATTTGGTAACTAGTGGTCTGGGAAGTACTCAGCAAGTATATACATATGATGGTAAAGATGGATGCTACTTTAGGAAAGTGAGCAGTAGAAACTATACCATCCTCTATGATCAAATAGAAAGGAGTTGCAAAAGAAAGCTACACCCAAGCTTGTTTCTTGGAGTCAACAAGAGGCCATTTCCCACTCGGAGGAATTTACTTGCATCAGATTTACATGATCAAGAGAAGCAAGTTTAGATCTACCAACCTGGTTGATTATTGGTTGCTCCATTTGAAATGCTCTACTGAAGCTTTGCCAATCAAAATAAATGTTACAGTTGAGATTTTGTATATCTTTATTACTATTTTCTAGTTAATTTTCAAGGATATCTAAGTTTATATTTAGTATTCATTTCAGTCTAGATTGAAAGATACCTACTTTCTTTCCTCTTGTATTGGGGTCTCTTCCCCCTCCTCTCTTTTTAAATAGATTTATTCTTAATTATAAAAAAACATTTTTTAGATTAGATTGTATTCATTTCCTACAAAAAAAGTCAATGACACTTTTCTTAATTGAATAACTGCCCAAAATATTGAACTTCCACTAAGATGTTGTGAGGGGTGAAATCTAAGACTGGCATCTTTTGCAGACTGGCCACTCTCAGACCTGAACCTATGTTCTAAACTTCTAATGTTTGTAACCCTGAGGTTTTATCCTTGCACCAGAAATGGTCCATGGTTCTAGATTGTTGTCTGCATATGAAGGGGACAAATACAGGCACAGAACTGCTGATATGTGGTTGGACTTCTACGGTAAGACAAGATGTGTATTTGTCTTTTGATAAACTCTAGACTTGTGTTAAGTAACTGTTTAGAAGCAAGATAGAGGCCTTCATCATGGGGCAGTAATACTGTTTTCAGAGAACATATACTGATCCTTTCCTCCTATGCTGTTACATTGTTGTATGCATATTATGTGTGTAGACAAGAACTCTCACCATTATTTACCTTGTGGTTCAAGGAGCTTCTGAACCTGAAATTCTGGATATAATGAAAAGATATATGGTGAAGAAGCTATTAGCTACTTTAAGGGGCTGTTTGGCATCGTTGCCGTTTCCTGGAGCAACGGCACCACATCAGAAAAAATGGTGCTCCAGGAAACGGACATTTGTTTGGAACTGTTTTTCCATAAAAAACAGTGCTCCAAGCCATGCCTCGAAAATCGGGAAGCCATGACTTGGAGCAATGCCAAATTTGGTGTTTCCTGGAGCTGCAGCTCTTGCTGCCAACAGGGCAGTGATGTGGCACTGGATAATAGGTACCAGTGCTGAAAACGTTTCCTGGAGCAGTGGTACCAAACAGAAAAAGTTGCTGTTGCTCCAGGAAACGTCCTACCTGGCAGCAACAATTCCAAACAAAAATAAAGGCACCGAGAAAATGGTGCTCCAAGCCGCTGCAACTGCACATCAATGCCAAACATATACTAAGTTATTTTCTCATTGGTTCCATTTTCACTTGATACATATATCCAATTTAAAATATTGCATTACAAAATGCAATGCAAGAGTTGTAATATTTTTGCTTGTTAGTACATAATAACTAGGTAAAAAGGTGAAATACCTACAGGTCAAAATAAAAGGCAAGGGACCTCAAAATGAATAAAATGCTATTGCTAATTATCTTTGACCAATACAGGATTGAACATTCATACTCCACATTAAAGGCCGCTTCCCCTTTAATATTTTATTTTCTTGATTTCCTTTTCTTGACCTCTTCTTAAAGTGCTTTGAACTTTATGAAGGCACAATTCTATTCTTTAATCTTCTTTTTAAAGTAAGATGATCTCTATAGTTGTAGGAAAGTTGTGGAAGAATTCTAGTTATGAAGAATTTCTTGGTTTTTATTTTGACAGAAAATCCAACAAAAAAATCCATAAAAAGTTATGCTCAAACATGATAAGGCCTGGAAAAACAATATCAGAACCTCCCATGGGATTTCTTAAAATGAGAAGAGACTAGGTTTTTATTGAAGTCCTATACCTTTTCCCTCCAAATGGCTGTCTTTCGTTTGCACAATCAGGTGCATTTTGATCCATGAAGTGAACAACTATGATGCTTTTCTATTATGGCAACTGAGCTTTTCCTGACCTTGGAAAGGGGCCCAGTAATCTCCATTTTACATTTTTTACACAGAATTGTCCTCTGTTTCTATCAGACCTTGTGACTTGAGCTGCTTTCTTGTGTCACCATGACAAATTGGGTTGATAATTAATATTCTTTAGGAATGAAGAAGATTTTTGTGGAAATTCTTCTTATGAATTATGTTGGTTGCAGCTATAGTAGTGATTAACTTGATAATTGTCCTCTACCCTTGAAGAATTCAGCAAGTATACAAGATGTATACTAGCAAAATAGCTTGAGTATAGAAATAAAGAAAGATCAAAAGATTGTGAAAGGAACAAAGAGTTGCAGGAGAAAAAGAATTTTCAACCCCCAATTCTAAACATGGCAATATGTACAAACTGTTCAGAAGAACCTTCAGAATAAACAATTAAAACTTAAGGCTGTGTTTGGTTTGAAGGAAAAAGTAGGGAAAGGAAAGGAAAGGTAGGGAAAACCAAACAAGGTTTGTAAAGGTTTCCCTACCTTTCCCTTCCTTTCCCTACTTTTTCCTTTAAACCAAACATAGCCTAAAAGATAAGTAAACTAACCCCATATGCACCAAAGCCTTCACCATCTCCATCCAAAGGCCAACTGAGTAAGAATCCCATCTGGAAAAAAAAAATGAAAAAAGAAATTCATCCATTCTACCTTACACCCCTCCCCATAAGGAACCTAGTCTTGACCCTACCCTTGGCTTCCTCCCCTTTTACTTCTTGGCTTTGTTTTCTTATCCTTCCTCCCCTTTTACTTCTAGGCTTCCTCCCCTTTTTCTTATCCTTCCTCCCCACCCGAACTTTTTTTTTTCCTTTTTGTGAAACCACCTGAACTTAATGGTGAACAACTTGCTCCACCTTGTCCAATTGGTGAACTTCATTCAGTTGACTCTCCTCTTCGGTCTTCATCTGCCTTTCCTCTTTCCCTAAGCTTCCCCCCATCTTAGCTACTTCCTCATTGACTTCCAGATTCATCTTCCACACCCATCAAGTTGTATTCTTTGTCTAGCATGCAACTTCAAAAGAGATTAGAATATAATTATACTCTTGCACTTGATAGTTGATAATTGTCTAATTTTAAGGGGTGTTCAACAATGTGAATGGTTTTGGTTTCTAAAACAAAAACGACTGCCTCATCTCCAAGCAATCTTTAGTCATCCCAACGTACTCAACTTTTATATGATCTCATCTCTCTCCAACTAAAAGAAATACATTGAAAAGAATGGAAGGTGTCATACAAACTATAGAGCTCTCATCCTCCTTGGGCCTTAAGCTCAGTTTGGAAGGAGCACATATACAGATATATAGAGTGCAAAACCTTGTATTTTGTATGTATTTGTACTCTTTCCAAACTGAGCCTTTGGTGAAAACCAAATGCACCGAATGCTGTTCATTTCTGAAGCTAATCAAATGACAATTACTCTTATCCCCAGTCAGCCCTGTACGGAAAGTCATAAATACTGCTGATATGTATAGGTGAAAAAGAGAATGAAAAAAAATAGTCAATAGGAATTCACCATTGCACTTGCAAATTCAGTCCAAATTCATGCCTTTCGGCAGAATTGTCACATTCACCATTAAACTTTGCCAACACCTAACGTTATCGTGTTTGGTAGTGTGGGCATATTTTGGGCTCGATTTTCAAACAAAAAATGCCCACGACCCAAGAAAAACGTGTACAGACGTTTTTCAACCATTTTGCTGTTCGGAACCGTTTGTTCCATGTAGGACGAAGTAGCAATGTTTTCCAAGTTATGTTGTTTGGTAAGGTAATTTTGATTACTGTTTTCCATGCAAAAGATGGGCAATATTGTATGTGGTGATGCATGGTTAACCATGTACCGCCATTTGTTTGATGCCGTTCTAATGGTCTAGATGTCCCATATCGCTGCTTTATATTATTTACCACTTAAGTTCAAATCGAACGGTTAAAATCGGTTTTGGATTAGATCCAATGACGACAAGTCGACCCCATTTTGGACCGCCACTGCTAGCCCTTGGCTGGTCCTGCAGTTGCAGATGGATATATCTACCGCGATGAAACCTTGCCCAACTACGAGCTGTAGAAAGGTGAGAAACACAGTTAAAAATGATAATATAGCAGTGAATTTAATGATCAGAATCAGCTTGCTTACCCAAGGTTTCAAAGTTGAATGTAATCCAACAATCGCCCACGCCGTGGTTTCTTATGAGAATAGTCTGGTTAATTCCATCTCCGGTCATCATTAAATTCATCTTGTTTTTTTTTTTTCAAAAGCAGGCACAAAATATATTAAGAATTAAAAGTTACATGCTGTGAATGTTTGGAGTTAAAGTGTAGGGTAAACTGGCCTTTACAGGCTAAGTAAGCTAAAAGATGAACTGTTTGGTTGTGCTGTCTCATAATATGTACGAACTTTATAAATACAAAGGAGTCTATTAGACGTTTCAGATGTCTTCTATGCAGCTGCTCGAACCAGAAGGATACTCGGTCAGTATTTGCTAGCTCTAATAAAGTTGCATTATCTGTATATACCAAACGATGGGAGATGCCATTGGAAAGTGTCGTCCGTAGTCTACTTAGAAGGGCTCGAATTTCGGCATCATAACTGGTAAGGGCCCAAAAAAGTCTGCCTTCAATGATGGTAAAATGCTCGTGGGGATGTTGGAGGGTGAACCCTCCTCGTCTTGCATTACCTGTAGCTGTATCAAAAGAGCCATCAGTGTACAGAGTGAGAAGCTCATTTTGCCTTGGTTGATCCCGATGATGATGCATAGGCTGGGTTGGTGAAAGCTCCACGTGATAACTTATCGCTGAGTTTACCACTTGAGTAGGGTGTTGTATGGCATTTTCAAAAATCTATTCATTCCTTGCTTTCCATATGAAATATATAATTATAGAGAATTTACTAAGACATATTAGAGCTTAATGTTTACCTAGATGAGAGCACAAGGAAGTGTACCAATTCATGATAATGACGTGAATGGGGAGTTGAGATATGCGTGAAGGGTTTAAGCCAATCTGGGCACCACACCAAACTACTCGAGCAAAAGAGAAACTTAATAGTTTTTTGATAGATAAAGAGGAATTAAATTAGACACAATCAAATTCACCAAAGTCCAACCAACTGGGTAAGTTTTTCCGGTACCAAAAAATTTGTGAGTGCTTGGCCTCTTGAGCCAACCTATGAGCAACTGAGTTGTTGATGGTGGTGAAGTTTCCACTCCCATCTTGGCTCACAACCATGATGTCCCTCACCAATACATACTCCATGCTACTCTAGAGAAGCTTCCTCCAACCAACATATTCATAAATCTCTCGGTTACGTCTTGATATTCTTAAGGGTAGGTGTCTATGTCAAACAACTTTCATGTCTGAAAATATGAGCTTCCTTTTCGCCTTTGGTTTCAATTTCTTCCTTTTGTGTTTGTGAATCCAACAACTAGTGAACTATTGGAAGGGTTATAAATCAGATTTGACATGGCCGAACTAGGTTTAATGGCTGGCCGAATTTTCAAAAATTTTCTAACCCAACTTGGAAACCAATTCCTTGATGATTTTGAAATTTGAAATTTTGGGATCGATTTTGTGCTGAACCAGACTAGATTTGAAACCCAAATTAAAAATGATCATACCTGATACGAAAACCACAAAGTGCAGCTCCCAAAGTGGTAGCTCATTCCCAATATCAGTCCCAAAATCTGCCTCTAATTGAAATTGGCGCATTGTCTATGTGAAGCCAATTCAACAACACCATTTCAGTAAAACCTGGTCTCCAACTTTCTTGGATCAAAGAGGGTATATGAATTTGATGTGCCCTGATGTTATTTTTCTTAAAAAAGCACAGTCGAGGAATAATAGAAATCAACCATTTCCAAATCTAGGTCGAATTAGGGTTTCTGGGAGACAAGGGAAAAGAGAAGAGAGCAAGAGAGTGGAGAGAATTAGTTGAATTGGACTCTATCTTTAATTGATAAGCATTTTCCTCTTAAGAGGACAAGTGCTCCATACCCAAATTTATGCCCATTTTCAACCCAAGTCACATGACAACTTAACTAATCATATTAGTAATGATCCTTACTTCCATTTTCTCTAATGATTCACATCCCAAGGTGTTGTTGCATGGCCACTTTAGGTTTGAATATTGTATGGCGTTCCACCCACAAAGGTCTCATACAAGTCCATAAGGGTTCGGCCCTACCTCTAGAAAAGATTATGCCTTATTCACTACCTAGGGCACTAAAAAGGGGTGCAAGTCAAGTGGGTTGGGTCGGGTTAATGGTCAACTCAGGCTCAACCTTAAAATTTGGACTTAAGGCCTGAACCTAGAGTGAGCTCAAGGTCAAGCTCAATCTTTCCAACTTGAACCCAACCCGTACTATAATTTGATGCACTCAGGTTGGGCTCGGGCCCAAGCAGGGCTCGAGTTGGTCAATGAATCCACTCTAAAATGTACATATGTATGCAAAATATGTATATATATAAGTAAATATGTATACAAATGTATATTTATACAAATATGTATGTATATACATGTAAATATATGCAAAAATTACATATATACATATGTATTTATTAATGTGTATAGTTGGGTTGGGCTTGGGCTACCTAAGGGCTAGGCTCGAGCCCGACCCAATAAATAAAAAGCCTGACTTCTTGGACCTGAGCCCAGCCTATGTACCAAAAATCCAAGCCCATCTCGTGTAAAATTTTAGGCTAGGCCAGTTCAAGCTCAACTTGGACCCACACAAGTTGCACCTAAATGATCAGCTTGGGCTCAGTTTGGCTCCAACATTTACACCTAAATGATCATTGGATTCAACCACTCTATGAAGACCTAAGGCTAAGGATAATGGACTTATGTGAGATAAAGTTCATCAGGTAATCAGCCCTATAATGGTCTTTTACACCAAACCTCTCGGCCCATAATCATCAGAACACTATCTACAAGGAAGGACCTCTTCCTTGACCATAAAATGTAGTGCCACATTCTATGATCAGATGGATCCTAGGATTAAAACCTTTTGCAAAACATTTTTCTTAAAATAGTAATATAGCTTATAAATATATTTTGTAAATCAGATTTCAAACACAGTTGAAATCATCTACCAATAATTTAGATTTCCATTAGAGAGAACATAAAGCCTAATATTCACTTTGCCTGACAAAGGAGTCGATCCTATCACTATGGTTACCCACTCAAGTAATTTCTCAAACTACCCCAACATGCCCAAGTATTTAACTTTTGATGGATCTCATTGCTTAGCACATCAAAGACAACTTAGTCCAATACCTAGTGTAGTATCATAATCAAGTCTAAAGTTAAGTGCAGCTTTTCAGTTTTACCCATCTATCTCCAAGGTCTAGCGCATAACTAGAAATTGGTTCGGGTTCAATGTTTCTTCTAAACACCCACTGGTTGTGCTTGGGGTCTAACTCTAGAAGTTGAGACAAGATGCTCCACCAGTTCAATAGCACACCAATGTTAGCCTTATCAATATAAATTCCCCAAGTTTATCTAATGGTGGAGAACATTCTAAATTATCACGAGTCTCATAAGTATCTAGTTTAAGGAGTAATTCAAAGAAATTATACCGATTAGAACATGAAGCAATAATGTACTTTATTCATTCAATAACAGTGGTTTATGTACATCAATCTGATTAGAGCTAAGGGCATACATTGTCTAATATGAAAAAGGCTAGAGAAACGCTAAATAGCTTGATGTCACTAGAGAGAGGCAAGGGCATGCCATTTTTTAGTCTCCATGCCGATGTTGTCACTTGGATGCCAGTAAAACAAGTTTGTTGATTAGTCAGTATAGCACTAAAATGACTGCGAAAGACAAATGAGAGAAGGAGAGAAGAACAATGGATCAGTGTTTCGGTCTCAAGGTAGAAGACGATGAATAATGTTTTTTGAAGGGTGTTTTGACATTTTAAAAGTTTTAAACTGCACATATCATCATGTGATACAGATAACTGACGAACTAGTAACGACATATACTAGATTAGCATACTTTGAAAGTTCAGATACTGAATTATTGTGTTTTAAAGTTCGGGGACCAAAGTGGTAGTAGACCCAAAGTACAAGATACTAATTAGGAATTTTCCCTAAAAAATTAAAATGAAAAAGAAATATATAAGTACAAAGATATCTTTTCATGAAAAAAAGAAACATACAAGTACAAAGATATTCCCAATGCATGGCTGTAAATGACTGAAAATGGTGTAAACAGTATTGTGAGCACTAAATCCTATCTGCGGCCCAATGCACCCATTCTAAGGAGCTCTCGTTGATGCCCATTATTGGCAAATCAATCCATTTACTGATTTCAAAATCCACCTGAACAATCAGTTCAAATTGACTACTGAAGTTCAAACAGTTGAAATTGAAAAGTTCAAATTTCTAAAATAAGAATCTAAGCATCCTAGCAATATTCCAACCTGCATTTTGATGCTAATTTCAACCCTTTAGGCTTAGTTTGGAAGGAGTACAAATACAAATACGTACAGTGCAAAACCTTGTATTTTGCATTATTTTGTATGTATTTATACTGTACATATTTGCATTATTTATACTGTACATATTTGTATTTATACTCTTCCCTAACTCAGCCTTACGTGCAATTAGTTCATATTATGATAAGCATAATGTGGTATTTACCTTGGAAACTTGTATAACCATTTCAGTGGTTGTTTGTGATGTATACCAACTCCATCCTCTAGCCAGAAAGTATGTAATTAACCCACCCATATTATGAAATACTACATATACGTAAAATTGTGCATAAATACGTATTGAATAATTGGTGAAACTTCACTATTTGTGCTTGCAAGATTACAACCCACAAACATCTCGCTTGTACGGTAGCACCCACAAACATGAACATCCAAGAATAAGCATCTCATAGCTTTCTAGTCTTCTAGACCATTCCATAGACTTGTTTATTTCACTTATTTAGTAGGTGTTTGGCATTGATGCCATTTTTGGAGAAAACGGTACCACGTAGGCGCCACATTAGAGAAAGCGATGCTTCAAGCAACGCCTTCTTGTTTGGGAATCGGGAAAGTGTGGTCTGGAACAACGCCAAATTCGATGTTTTCTAAGAAAACAGTGCACTGCTGCCAACGGTGCAATGATGTGGCATCATCTTGGACATTGGATAATATAGACCATGTTGAAAATATTGCTGTCAGCACTGGTTTTCTCAGAAAACAGCCTATGTGGCAGCACCGGTTTCCAAGCAAAAAATAAGCATCTTATAACTCCACATGTGCAACACCATTTTTCTCAGTAAATGGTGCGATGTTCCCATCACCGATGCCAAACACCTACTTAATTTAAGAATTTTAACAAAGTTGTGGCTCATCTTGAAATCACCTTCCTATTATTATTTCTAAACTAGTATAAAGTTTTCTTACCTCTCCACATCATTAATTTTAGTTCCACCCCATAAATTTAACATCAATCCATGGGCAGGATTCAACCCACCCCTAGAAATCTTAGTTCCAGTCCATGGGTGGACTGAACTATGAAAGCCCCTTAATATTTTTGTCAGAAAAAATATCATTATTAATATTATTAATTTGGTATCCCCTGCACATGTCCTTTATTTCGTCAACTACATGGAGTACTTGTTAGTAATCCAGGGCATAGTTTAAAGGTTAAACCCAAAACATTTTGTGTAAGGCAAAGGGCCCATCAAATATAATTGTCCCTCATGATGCAAAGTTGCGCATTATATGTTGTACCAAGAACATCCATTGTCCATTCGCAACCCATGAAATCAAGACCCAATAGTTTAAGGGGTGCGTGACAGGGAGCCTTCAACCCGATTAAGAGGCAGCTAGTGGGGGCCCAAAACGTGTTCCATATATGTCCGATTTTGCACGAGGAAACAATTTCAAGGCAGTTTTATTTATTTGTGGTTTGGTTTCATTCCACAATTCTATTCTCCATTTTGATTGGCAAATAAATGACTATGATAATAGTATTTAGTTTTATTGCCATTTATCAAAAAAATTGATATTCGACATAATCGAATCGAATTCAGATAATTCAAATATCTAATAGGTCGAATTCGGATATGACCTGATTCGATTCGATAATATCCGAATTCGACTGATTATTTAATTCTTATATATAATATATAAAATATTTTATATAATTTATATATAATAATTAAGTTATATAAATAATTTATATTTATATACTTTATATTTATTTTATATATTTATTAATTATCTAAAAAAATTAATAAATCGAATTCGAATCGAATCGAATATTCTAATATTTATTCGGATTCGAATTCAGTATTAATTTTCAATATCTGTCGGATATCGAATTGAATTCGAATATCGGATTCGAATTCAGATATTGCTTGATCCAATTCGAATTCGATCCATTTACACCCCTAGTGTCAAGCTCCATGGCCAATTTCCTTGGACCATGTCAACATTGCCCAATGCAGTTGCGATGAGGGAAGACACACTGAGGAGATAGAGTTCTACGCAGACAAGGAAGCACACCCCGCGGAGGAAAGGGGAACCTCCCGAATACCTCGACGGGTGACCTCATCTTGACAACCCTACAGACCTAATCCAACTACAACATGGATGTGCGGCTATATAAAGGCCTTTCCCCCTCAAGGTGAAGAACTTTTGACTCTCGAATCACTTCAGCACTCATTGCATTCACCTCGGTCCAGACTAGTCAACCCTTTTCAGCTCGCCCCAACCGATCTCCTATCTTTTTACTGACTTAAGCGTCAAAGTAAGTACACGGGGAACAATTCCTGTGGCCTTTAACTCTTCTTGTGCTTGTAGATCACCTCGGTGCACATCTTCGTCCTTCCACCTTGGCCTCGTCTAGTTGGAAAGGCTATCTGACTATGTCCTCAGTTCGAGCCATATCGGATCAAACAACATCAGATTGGCATTGTTTGTGGGATAAGCACAAAAACCCTATTCCCTACTTCATCTCTTATTGTGCACCGAAAACAACCATGCTTAAGAACACCTTTCACCGCTCTGGAGCCCGCTCTCCATCTCGAGGATCCCACTCACTGCGTAGCTCCCCTCCGCGAGAGGTCCAACCACGCCTAATTCAACACCCTGTAACAGAAGGTCGATTGACTCATCACCATGATGGAAACGCTAGGACAACTAGGACAAGCCCCTTTAGCCGCTCTCCTCGTTGTACAGGTGCCTGCAACGGTTGATCCTTGGACCAAGGACCCCAAAATGCACCCTTCAAACCAGTAGAAGACTAGACCAGAACATGAGCACCCCCCAACTGTCTCGAAAATCTGACTCTCAACCACGAACATGAGCCAATGATGCTCACAATCGGTCCCACCACACTAGCACCTCCCTGCTAAAAGTGCAACTTGGCTAACGCTCACATCAATCCCCAATCTCACTGGCTGAGCCCACCTCAATTTGAGACCGATGAACAACGCCCAAAGTAGAGAAAGCAACAAACGCTGGCCCAATATACCAGAACGCAAGAGTTAGGAGCCTATGACAAATGTTGGACGAGGTGGAGCGCAACTAGGCAGATCGCAATGTGGCCCCTCCAACGAATAGACACAGCAGAGTTGCACCCAGGTAAAGAGCTAGTGTTTGTGCAAGGGGTCGTGGATGAGCTCCCTCCTCCCGGGTGGTGGCCCTCGCAATTCAAAAAGTATGATGAAACCTCAAACCCAAGTGATCACCTTGAGGGGTTCAAAGTGATGATGATGCTCCACAACTCGTCTAAAGGCCTCATGTGAAAGGTCTTCATCGCAACCCTTTAGGGTGTTGCCTAGACGTGGTACATCACATGGGAGCAACACGAGACCCGGTTCCTAGCACACTTAACCATTAGCTAAAGACCTCGGCTAGCCTCATGCAAATATGACAGAAGGAAGGGGAGGGATTACTTGACAAGGTTCAACACCAAGGCCCTCCAAGTCCAATGTCTGCACCAGTCAATAACCGTAGTTGCCATTATGAACAGATTGCACTCGTCCAATTCAGCTTCACTTTGGGAAAGAGCCCTCTAGCGACTCTAACCACACTCATGGCACACATACAGACGTACATGAATGTTGAGGAAACCCAAGCACTGCGTAGGCAAGAAGAAGAAGCTTGGCATGATCAAAAGCATTGAGATTGGGACGACGGAAAGGCAGACCTTGACAACAAGAGGTCAGACCGCCATGGAGACTGTTGACCGAGGACCCCACTGTTAGATAGTGTATGCCCATAGCTCCAATCAAATTGATGTACTTGATAACATTTATTGTAAATGAATAAAGTGTATAATAGATTCATGTGATTTGGTGTGTTTCTGTGTAATACCCTTAAACTAGACACTTATGAGACTTGTGTTAGTTTTGAATTCTCACATCCATTGGATAAATCTAGGAAGATTTAACCTACCAAGGCTGACACTGATGTGTCGCCAAGTTGTTTGGGGTAGCTTGTCTCAGCTGCCAAGGTGAGACCTGAAGTACATGCAGTGTGGGTTTTCTTGAAACCCTGAACCAGACCAAATTCCAATATTGCCTTGGACCTTGGAGATAGATGGGCAAAACTGGAATATTACACATGACCACTAGACTCGATTATGGTACTTCACTAGGTGTCGGATTGGGCTGTCTTTGATATGCCAATTAGTGAGATCCTTAGAGGGGGTCAAAACCTGGGTATGTTGGGATAGTTCAAGAATTCATCTGAGTGGCTAATCATAGTGACAGGATCAGCCCCTTTGTCAGACAAAGTGAATGATCGGGGAATGCACTCTCTCTGATGGAAACCTAAACTGCCGACAGTGGATTTCAAATGTGTTTGAAATTTGGTTTTGCAAAATATATTTATATAGAGATATACTTATATATTATGGTTTCAAAATTGTTTGCAAAAAGGTTTTAATTCCCAAGATCCATGTGAGTAGAGTGTGCAACACTGTACCCTATAGCCGAGGGAGAGGTCCTCTCTTGTCGGGTAGTGTCTAATCATTAAGAGTTGAGAGGTTAAATGTAAGACCATTAAGGGTAATACCTGATGGGCTAATCCTACATCTACCCACAGTCCTTGGGTTTTCATAAGGTGGCTGAACCTAAGGACCATTTAATGTAAACGTTGGGCCCATAAGAGCCCATGGTGATGGACTCAGGGGTTCACTGTGTCCTAGAGTGAATTCGGTCAGACCTTGTAACAGAGGTTGGGCTAAACCCATGTAGTTGATGTGTAGATCGATGTTAGGGTCATACGCCATACAAAGAGAGCCAAGTTAGCCAGCAGATTAAAGGGTAAGTGAGCTATGTGACTTAATGGGCCTAAAGCCTTCGAACTGGGCTTAAATCAGTTAATTAAAAGGGGCAAAATCTGATTTATAACCTGATTGGGATTAGCTGAAGGATAAGATAAGTCTTATCCATTTAAGAGTCCAGATCCAAATATCAAATTTGGATCAAGAAACTCTCTCCTAACTGTATTAGGAGGCTGATCCAAAGAAGGCTATAAATAGGGGGCGAATTCCTTAGTTTAGACGCATTCAATAACCTGTAGAATTCTCCCCAGTTCTTGCCGCCCCTCCCCAGTTCGATTTCCACCTATGGAACTGATCAAGAAAGGTTCTTGATATTGTTTCTTGCTAGAAGAAACAATATAAAGTTGTGCTCACTAGCCCTTGTTCAATTATTGCTGAAGAACCATCCTGTTTATCCTACTTCACCACACGCTGTATCATCTACAGTGGAGGCGGGTTTTGGTCTTCTTCTTAGGCGTGAACACTTACATTGGGAGTTCCTATTACTTCGTATCAAGTATATCTCTCACTTCCCTTCTGGTTTCAGATCAAGTCCGGTTTTGTTTCAAGAACGAACCTTGAAAATGCAGTTTTCTAAATTAGGGAATATGATTCCCAGATGAGGAGAAAGAAATTTTTGAAATTCTGCCCAACCTTCCTGTAGGGTTCGGCCATCCATATGATGGATCTTCCATCCCTTCACCTGAAGGGATGAGATATCCATCGTATGGACACTCGAATTTTGCGGAATAGAATGGGCGAATTTCAAAAAAAATTTCTCCACCCTACTAGGAATTGTATTCCCTATTTTAGAAAAATCATATTTTTCAAAAATCAATCTTGAACCAAGAACCGAACCAGATCTGAACAAAAGTATTGGAAAGGGATATATCTGATACAGAGAAAAAGTATCTCCCAAAGGAGGAGCTCACACCCAAGGAAAAACCAAAAACAGCTCCCACTAAAAATGGCGCAGTGCAGGATGGAGCAGAATCAACAGCGTTCTTCAAAAGAACCAGATCCTTGGCAAGAATCAGTTGGACGGAACGTGAGCACTACTTCAAATCAGCCCTTTCACAAAGAACTAATATCAAGATCCAATCTTGATCACTCCTACTAAGAATAGGAGATTGAACTGGCAGATATGGCAGCGGCAGGACGGAGGCAGCAAGAAAGAATTTTCGCAGAGGTGCTGAATTCTTTCTTTTGTGATTTCAGCTCTGAAGAGAATGTGAATATGAATCTACTAAAGGCTGCCGCCCCCTCCTCCTTTTATAAGCTTAAAGGGATCAGCTCCTAATCCTATTAGGAGTTGCTGATCCAAATCACATTTGAATCAGAATTCCCTTTAAGTGATAAGGGTAAACCCTTATCTTATCTGCAAATTAGATCAGCCCTCTCCTAATCCTATTAGGAGGTATCTAGATCTGAATTTGTATTCAGATTTGGACTCTCTAAGTGGATAGGGTAAGACCCTATCCTATATGGACTTTAGGCCCAGTTCGAAATGGGCTTTAGGCCCATTAATACTATATGTGCTCACTTAGCCTTCCAAACTGCTGCCCAGTTGGGCTTCCTTGTATGGCGTGGAACCCAAACATTGATCTACACATCAGCCACATGGGTTCAGCCCAGCCTTTGTTACAAGGCCTGGCCGAATACACTGTTATGGATAGTGCACCCCCTAAAACCCATCACATGGGCTCTATGGGCCCAACACTTACCCTAAGTGGTCCTTGGGCCAAGCCACCTTGTAACACCCAAGGACTGTGGGCAGATGCAAGATTAGCCCATCAGGTATTACCCTCAATGGTCTTACACTTAACCTCTCAGCCTATAATGATCAAACACTGCCCGACAAGAGAGGACCTCTCCCTCGGCTACAAGGAACAATGTTGCACTCTCTGCTCACATGGATCTCAGGAATTAAAACCTTTTGCAAACATTTGGAAACCGTAATATATATACTTTTATATCTCATATAAAATATATTTTGCAAAACAAATCTCAACGATTGAAATCAGTTGCCGACAATCTTGGTTTGCATCAGAGAGAGTGCATCCCCGATCATTACCTTTGTCCGACAAAGGGGCTGATCCTGTCACTATGATCACTCACTCAGATGAATTCTCGGACTGTCCCAACATACCCAGGTTTTGACCCCGCTAAAGATCTCATTGATTGGCATATCAAAGACAACCCAATCCAACACCTAGTGCAGTATCATAATCGAGTCTAGGGGTCAGGTGTAACTTTTCAGTTTTGCCCATCAATCTTCATGGTCCAGGGCAATACTGGAAATCTGCTTCGGTTCAAAGATTCAATTAATCCTACATTGCATGTGCTTTGGGTCTCACCCTGGCGGCTGAGACAGGCCACCCCAACATTTGGCAGCACACCAGTGTCAGCCTTGGCAGGATAAATCTACCTAGACTTATCCAACGGTCGTGAACATTCTAAACTAACACGAGTCTCATAAGTGTCCAGTTTAAGGGTATTACATAGAAACACACCACTTGAACATGAATCAAATATGTACTTTAGTCATTTACAATAAATTCATAATGTACATCATTCTGATTGGAGCTAAGGGCATATAACTGTCTAACAACTCCCACTTGCACTTTGGTCCAATTTGGTATAAGCCGGAGTCTCATACTTTCCACGTGTTTCTCAAACACTTTCTGTGTTAGTGGCTTAGTCAATGGGTTTGCTACATTCTCCGCTGACGCTACCTTCTGAATCAGGATGTCCCCTCTACCAACAATCTCCCACAGTACATGGTACTTCCTCTCGATGTGCTTCGACTTCGAGTGGGCTCGTGGCTCCTTAGCCTGAGCAATCGCTCCATTGTTGTCACACAACAACGGGATGGGGGATGTGCTGGTTGGAACTACTCCCAATTCGTGAACGAACTTCTTCATCCACATGGCTTTCTTGGCAGCTTCACTTGCGGCAATGTATTCAGGTCCGTTGTGGACCCCTGTTTGTTGCTTTTCCAGTAAACAGCACACGATCATATTGTGAAAACATACCCAAATGTAGACTTTCTATCATCTGGATCTGACTGGAAAATTTGCATCAGTATACCCCTGGATCTGTAGTGAGCTACCATCGAATGCCAGACAAAATTCTTTTGTCCTTCGAAGGTACTTAAGTATGTTTTTCACAGCAGTCCAGTGCTCCTGCCCTGGGTTGGCCTGAAATCTGCTTACCACACTCACTGCCTGAACAATGTCAGGACGAGTGCACAGCATGGCATACATGATGCTCCCTACGGCTGAGGCATAGGGAATGTCCTTCATGCCCTCAATCTCCTCAGAGGTCTTGAGAGACATCTTCTTGGAGAGAGTGACTCCATGCCTGAAAGGAACATTTCCCTTCTTGGAGTTCCCCATGTTGTATCTCTTAACAATTTTGTCAATGTAAGCAGATTGGGATGATCCTATTATCCACTTCGATCTATCTCTATAGAGTCGAAGACCCAGTATATAGGAGGCTTCTCCAAGATCTTTCATGGAGAATTGCTGCGAAAGCCACACTTTCACCATAGTCAACATTCCTATGTCATTCCCAATGAGTAGAATGTCGTCTACATATAGAACCAGAAATGTAACCTTATCCCCACTGGACTTCCTGTAAACACAGGTCTCATCTGGGTTCTACTCAAAGTCAAACTTTTTGACAATAGAGTCAAACCGAATGTTCCAACTCCTAGAAGCTTGCTTAAGTCCATATATAGATCTATTTAGTTTACATACCATGTGTTTCTGACCCGCAGCTATAAAACCTTGCGATTGCTGCATGTAGATATCTTCAGTAAGATCTTCATTCAGGAATGCAGTTTTGACATCCATCTGCCAAATCTCATAGTCATGGTATGCTGCTACAGCTAGCAGGATCCTAATTGATTTAAGCATGGCCACCAGACGAGCTTTGTAGGTCTCAACCCTACCATTGGGGCCCTTCTTCCACTTATAGATCCATTTGCAACCAATTGCTTTTACCTCGGGGGGCGGATCTACTAGAGTCCAGACTTCATTGGTCTCCATTGAGTCCATCTCAACTCTCATGGAATCTACCCACTTAAGGGAGTCTATGTCCAACATAGCTTCTGCATAAGTCACAGGATCCTCCTCACTAGTCAAGGCTTCCACCAGGTAACTATCCTGGTCATAACCAAAACAGACTAGTGGCCTGGATACCCGGGTGGATCTTTTAGGTTGGTCACTACCTAGAACTTGTGGGACACCTCCTACTACATCCGAGCTCTCCTCATCAAGAACAATTTCCTGACGATGATTGTTCAGGATGTAATCATTTTCCAAGAATTGTGCATTCCAACTGCAGAACACCTTCTACTCACTTGGGTCATAGAATAGGTAACCCACAGAGCCTTTTGGGTAGCCTATAAATAGGCAACGACTGGTTTTGGATTCCAATTTGTCCAAACTCGTTCTTTTAACATGTGTCGGACAACTCCAAACCTTCAAGTGTCGTACACTTGGTTTCTTTCCTGTCCAAAGCTCATAGGGAGTCTTCGGAACTGATTTGGTTGGAACCCGGTTCAGCACGTATATTGCAGTCTCCAATGCGTATCCCCAAAATGATGTGGGTAACTCTGAATGGACGAGAAGTGACCGGACCATATCCAATAAGGTCCTATTCCTCCTCTCTGAAACATCGTTAAGTTGTGGTGTAGTAGGAGGAGCCAACTGTGATACTATCCCGTTGACCTTCAAGTAGTCCCTGAATTCGTTAGAGAGATACTCGCCACCTCGATCTAATCGAAGGGACTTAATTTCTCTCCCTAACTGTTTTCTCGACCTCTTGTCTGAACTCTTTGAACTTTTCAAAGGATTCGAACTTATGTCTCATTAGGTACACGTAACCGTACCGAGAATAATCATCGGTTAATATAATGAAGTACACGTGCTGGTTACGGGTCCTAACACTCAGGGGACCACATACATCAGTATGTATAAGGTCAAGCGTGCCTGTACATCTTTCAGGCTTACCGTTAAATGGCCTTTTTATCATCTTACCTTGAAGGCAAGGCTCACAAGTGGGAAGATCTTCTATAGTTAGAAAATCCAAAGGATCATCCTTTACCAGTCTTGTGATTCGGTCAACACCGATATGGCCAAGTCGGTAATGCCACAGGCACGTGGGATTAACTGTATCACGTACTCTTTTCTTGGGGATATCAGCCGATGTAGTTTCAGCTATGTTACTTTCTAGAGAAGGATTTAGAACATAAAGACCGTTCTCTAGTTCCCCGTGTGCGATGAATTTATTGTTTCTTTTAATAGTGATTGTATTACTAAAAAAGACAGAATAACCATCCGCACACAGTTTTGAGACAGAAATCAGATTTTTTCTTAAATTTTGCACAAAAAGACAATCTTTAAGTACAATGGATCCTTCTCTAAAAAGTAACTCTACGGTTCCTATCGCCATAACTGCAACACTTGCAGAAGTCCCCAAGTAGAGCGTCACTTCACCTTCATTCAGCCTTCTGCTTACCTTGAACCCTTGCAGTGAGTTACACGCATGAGTTGAAGTCCCGGAGTCAATACACTAGGACGCAGAAGCCACCAATAAATTGGTTTCTATGACACAAGATTCGAAATTGCCTTTCTTGGATTCCAGGTATTGAGGACAATTCCTCTTCTAGTGGCCAGTCTATTTGCAGAAGTGACACGCATCCGATGCCCTGTCTTTCTTCTGCTTCTTGAGTTTGGCAGTTTTCTTCTGGGGTTTCTTTGCCTTCCTCTTTTTCTTACCCGATTTGCTAGTTTCAGCAAGCATAGCCACAAGCTCATCCTTTTTAATCAAATCCTCAGCCCTCTGCAACATATTGTTGAGTTCTTGGACGCTGACATTCAGCTTGTTCATATTGTAGTTCATTATGAACGGATTAAAGGAAGGAGGCAAAGAATTAAGGATGGCATCCACTTGCGTGCCAAGATCTAGCCCGGATCCAAGAGCTTCAAGCTCGTTGACACAACCCATCATCCGAAGACAATGGTCATGAACTTGTTTCCCCTTGGACATCTGTGTGGTCATGAACTGTTTCAAGACCTTCTGCCGAGTAGAACGATTATGTTCTTCGTACATCGTCTTTAAACTATCCAATATGTCCTTGGCTAGTTCGATCTGATCGAACTGCCTCTGTATTGGATTGTACAGGGAGGCAATGACATAGCAGCGGGCTAGGGAGTTTTTATCCTCCCAATCTTGGAATTCCCTCCTTCTGGCCTTAAAAGCCCTGTCACCCGGATGCTCCGGGGCAGGATTTTTGACTACCTTATCCAATTTTTCAGAGATTTAGACTAGCATGAGGTTACGGTACCAGTCGGCATAGTTCGGGCCCTTAAGCTTGTTGTCATCAAGAAGCTTTACAAATTGTCCGTTTGCCATTTTCTGGTAAAATAGCAAACATTAGTCTACAACCTAATTTGATTCATATTCATTACATAGATATGGCTTTTAATCTATGTTCCATTTTCATTTGTTCATCTCTGAGATTTCCCTCCCATCTCAGTGACGGAGACAACGACTTGTCTCTAGAAATGTGGGAAACCACATAGGGTACATGGAGCCAACTGTTTCAGCTGCAAAACCCCACCACCTTTCTGTGAATGATCATATCCTCTCATCATATGAGTTTTCCCTTTGGCCTCTGTCAAACAAGGTTCTGAGCCGTTTTCAAGTAAACCTTTCTGTCTAGTGAGTGCTCACCCATCGTATTCGTGAACGCCAAGGTACCATGAGAGAGTTTCTATTTTCTGGTGAAGCCCCTCCCACATCGGTCTATGACACCCCTATCATCTTATGAAACACTCAGACAAGCCCAACAGCAAATGGATAGCCCATTTTCTGGTGTTTTTCCTCATTACTGAAGGACTCATCCTCATGCTAATGATGGAAAGCCTTAAGAGAGTTCATCACATGAACCTCCCTATCACATGCACTCATATTTGCTGGAGGGAACGAAAAAATTACGCCCTAGTTTAATTTAGGTTAAACCAAAGTGGCTTCCACTGACTTTCATAAAGACAGATTTCGGTGGGCCCAAATCGGCTAGGGTTCTGCACGTATCCTCTTTAGGAGGTGTGGGGCCCACCACGGAGGGAGGTCATCCAATGACTAGTAGGGACACCATGGCAATGATGTGCATTCAGCCATGGTGTGCACAAGAGCCACTATCGAATCAGCATGGGCCAAGCACTTATGGCCCATGAACGTAGCACATCACACATCCATACATCACATGTCGGGAAGAATTGATCCAATCAATCAACGATTGAAATCGGCTCTCGACAGTCTTGGTTTACATCAGAGAGAGTGCATCCCTGATCATTACCTTTGTTCGACAAAGGGGCTAATCCTGTCACTATGATCACCCACTCAGATGAATTCTCGGATTGTCCCAACATACCTAGGTTTTGACCCCCGCTAAGGATCTTACTGATTGGCATATCAAAGACAGCCCAATCTGACACCTAGTGCAGTATCATAATCGAGTCTAGGGGTCAGGTGTAACTTTCCAGTTTTTCCCACCAATCTTCAAGGTCCAGGGCAATACTGGAAATCTGGTCTGGTTCAAAGATTCAATTAATCCTACACTACATGTGCCTTGGGTCTCACCCTGGCATCTAAGACAGGCCACCCCAACATTTGGCAGCACACTAGTGTCAGCCTTGGCAGGATAAATCTCCCCAAACTTATCCAATGGTCGTGAACATTCTAAACTAACACGAGTCTCATAAGTGTCCAATTTAAGGGTATTATACAGAAACACACCACAGGAACATTAATCAAATATGTACTTTATTCATTTACAATAAATTCATAATGTACATCATTCTGATTGGAGCTAAGGGCATACAACTGTCTAACATCACCCACCATTGACTTACCGCAACTTCACTCGACTCCACTCAACTCATCGCAAACCGATGTATTGATGCAAATCCGTGATTGTAGTTTTATTAGATGGCAAGAAAAGATGAAATCCCAAGGCAATAAAAGGAACCAAGACTAATACTATGACTTTCATTGATACCATGGACACAAGACTGAGAGTTACCCAAACCTTCGTCGCCACTTGGAAGACCTCGTCCGATGTGGGTACCTCGACGAATTCATTAACATCAAGGAAAAGAAGCCCCGAGAAGAGCACAGTTGTGCTAAAGTGCCCACAGCCCAAGCCCCGATGGTCGGAGTCATCATCATCATCTCAGACAAGATGGCCTCGAGAGGAGAGAGTAGCTCGGCCTAGAAGGCCTATGCTCAACTACATCATCTTGACAATAGGGAGCCAAAGAAGCCAAAGCAAGACACCCCTATCACCTTCACTAACAACAATCTCAGGGGGGTGCAAGTACCATACAATGACGCCATGGTGATATCCACGATGATTGCCAACTTTGGAGTATGTAGGATCCTTGTGGACATAGGGAGCTTGGCCGACATTATTTTTGAAGAGGCGTTCAAAGCAACTCGGTATAGGGAAGGAGCGCTTATAACCTGTTAACACCCCTATGGTAGGCTTCTCTAGGGACTCACTAATACTAGAGGGAAAGATCACCTTGCCACTACTGATAGGCGATGACCTCAACACAAGCATGGTAATGGTGGACACGGGGTAGGCCATACAATGCCATCCTCAGCTAGCCGACGTTGAACGCATTGAGGGCTTCGATCTCAACATACCACCTGAGCATGAAGTTTCCAACTACACACGGGGTAGGCATCACCCGAGGAAACCAACATACTGTAAGGGAGTGTTATGTGATGGCCTATAGAGGAAGACCTCGTGCCAATGAAGCGCTCGCCATAGAGAACATGGACCCCAAGGACTAGCTACATAAACAAAGCGGCCAACCCGTGGAATACCTCACCCAGATGACATGCTGGGGATCCACCCCAAGGCCATAATGCATCAGCTCAACACTGACCCGCGCTACTGACTTGTGAGGTAGAATAAGAGGAGCTTCGCCTCTAAACGGTGGCAGACGATCAATGAAGAAGTGTAAAAGTTGTTAGATGTTGGCTTAATCCGAGAAGTGACTTATCCAGATTGGTTGGCAAATTAGTGATGGTAAAAAGGCCAACGAGAAGTGGAGAATTTACATCAACTTCACCGATCTCAACCGGGCCTGCCCAAAGATCAGCTTCCCCTTGCTGAGGATAGACCAACTCATCAACGCAATGGCAGGGCAAGAACTCTTAAGTTTCATGTATAAATGATTTTCAAGAGAAAATCCGTACAAAACATTTATTAGATGAGCTCCATTAATACAAACAGTCCCTATATTAATTAAAGGCAACAAAATTTACATTTTGTTCAAAAGAAGTTTTAGGTCATTGAGCTACAACATGAGCAGCCACATTAATGGACAATTGAATTGAGCTTTAATCGAACAATTTTAGCTCTAGTTCTATTAGGTTTTATTCAAGTTCGATGCTAACTCGGGTTCTAATCTCAGAATAAATTCAATTAGTCATTTGAAATCGAATTCAATCAATTAAATGTTCAACTCGAAAGCTTACAAGCCTAGCTTGATTAATATATTATAACAATGTTTTAAAAATTGACCCGGAGGCTGAACCGTTTTTGCCTTCAAGTCGTGGGTCTATATATATATATATATATATATATGATATGTGTGTATATATATATATATATATTTAATTATTATTATATATATATGTGATATGTGTGTGTATAAGTATATATTTTAGAAAAAAATATTGTATAAATATGTTTTAGATTTGTTATATGTATTATTTTAATTAATTTATGTTTTTAATTCAATTTTTAATTTTGTTTATTTATAAAAATACTAAAACTTGCAATTTGAGGCCAAAAAGGGGGGGTTCACGAAAATAGCGGGGTATGGCACCTTGGGACACATTGATCTCGAAAAATTACCTAAATAAAAAAAAACACCACAATCGGATATCGGAGTGCAAAGTTATGACCTCCAAAAGTTTGACATGTCTTGACTGAACTGAGCCCAAAATCCTGGCCGGGTCACGATTCGAATAGTTCAATCCGCCGAGTAAAAGGAGGGTTGAAAACATTGTATTATAATATATATATATATATGCCCGAACCCAGCCTAAGAAACAAAGTTTCCTAAAATCTTATAAGTAGGAATGTAGGATAGTGTTTATTTTGGGCTAGTGGTGAGAAACTCTGTGCACACACACATGCACGCATGCACGTACGCCAAGCTGGGCTGGGTTATCACACATGCACACACAACACACCGCAGCACAGTATTCTTTGCGGAATGGAAGAGTAGTTTTAGTGGAGTAGGTGAACTTAATGGCTATTTTGTTGTGTGTATTCTCTTCAATCTCGACTGAAAGACAGGTAATTTTTAGAGATGATTAATCATGATCACTGAGAACCTCAGCAGAGATTAAAAAGTGTTCATGAAATTGATGGCTGTGTTACGTATACTAACTTGCTGACTGTGGTATCAATAATAACATCTCATTCCAGAATTGCTAGTACAGAATGATGCATCAATCCATTCGATTCCAGCAATTATTTTATTATTTTTTACCCCACACTCATAGTAATGTGTCGTGCCCAATAACATTTCCAACAGCCAAAGTTTTCTGTCACTTTTGCATTATGTGTGGCAGGTCCCTTAGGTTGTACTACCACTATATATCGACTTCAGTTAATCAATCCCCTTCTAGCGAAATCATAATTAAGTGAAACATTGAATGTTAAAACATGAAGATTGTTTGTAGAGGTGTAAATCGGCCTGTGTTATTTGTGGTCAGGTAGATCAGCATGATTGTATTATCTGTGTTGGGTTTGGGGTTTTAAATTCATGGACTGGTATGGCACAATACAACTGAGTGAGTTGTGCTATTTGTGACTCATGTGCCAACATGGCCCAGCACAGCCATATATATATTTATATATATTTTATATAATATAATATATATATATAATTTTATTTTCAATTTTATTATATTATTTTATTTTATTATTGTATATATGAACAATTGTATACATCAAAATTCATATAAAATAAAAATTTTAAGATCTTTTTAATTTTTTGTCTAGTTTTAATTTATGTTAAAATTTTTATTATTTTTTTCAAAATTTTTAAAGAACATGGCTTCATAACCCGGCTCAGCCCATAGGCCGTGCTATACTGGTCCAGCACGGCCAGATTTACATCTCTAATTGTTTGGTACTGACATCATTGTGTAAGCAACATTTTTTTGTTGGGTTTTGGGAGAACAATTAATTTTGCGTCAAATCCTAAAAACAATATTTTATTTGTTTTTATTTCTGTCTTATGACAGGAAAAAAAACGTTACTTTCCACAAGAAACACTAAAAATGACTTTTTTTTTTTGGGAAAAAATAGCTCTCCTAGAAATCGAGGCAAAAAGTTTATAGCATTTTTCTAAAAAACGGTAATAAAACATCAACCAAATAAGAAGTGATTCTCCATTGCAATAAAAAAAAAAAAAAGCTTATGTGATTCTGAATTGACAACATTTTTTTCAAAAAAAAAAACAGCAATAATACCAAACACTCATGATTCATGATATTTGTCAAGTTTAAAAGCCCCATCATAGAAAAAACAGTGTTTTAAAAATTGATCGGAAATCGGAGATATGCTACACCAAATACCTGATCATTCAGTACAAATGGTTAAGTTTACAATTTCATAAATGAGATAATCATAGAAAAAACAATGTTTTAAAAATTGATTGGAAATATGCTATCAAACCCTGATCATTCAGTACAAATGGTTAAGTTCACAATGTCATAAGTCATAAATAAGATAATGAAATATTTAGAATATAAAAATTAGTTATCGGTCTACTGTCCACAAATCATTCACCGAGTTGTACACTTGTATGGTTCGACAGTTAAACCATCCAATTCAACAGTTCATTCATCAAACCAATTATTTATTTATTTATTTTTGTAAAATAATGAAACAGGTGGTAAATAGGACTAAGGCCCGTTTGATTTGCAGGAATGGGTCTGGAATTAGAATGGGAATGGGCTATTTTGATTCTAATTGTTTGGTTGGGTGGAATCAGAATCTTATTTTCATTTCCAATGGAATAGCATTCTCCCATATAAAGAATAAGGGAATGGCCATTCCTTATCCCTACCTTTAGGAATGAAATTCCATTCTTGTTGATTTTAATTCTCATTTCTATTCTTGTCTGAATCAAATAGACTATAGGAATAGATTTTGTCATTCCAATTTCAATTCCAAAGGATTTCCATTCCAATTCCGATGGCCAATTCCAACTATAAACCAAATGTACCCTAAATTTACTATTTTGTAGTTTTATAAGGCTTGGAACAATCAGACCATGAGACTTGGGAACCCAAGGCCAATCCAGTTTTTCAGTACCTCGGTTTTCTAGTCAAACTGGTCAAAGCCCAACGGAACGGTTGAAAATTGGCTGGGTTTTCAATACCCCGTTTGGGTCACTAAATTGGTTCAATGTTCAAAGTATTTTATATTCAATAAAATGTAAATGATGAGACTTCAACCATGGCGATGGCGGTTTGTATAAAAAAAGGACAGGACACCTAATCATCTAGCCTCTTCTTAAACCGTTTGACCTGACAAGACGGTTCACGGTTGGACCATTCAACGTGGGAATTGCAGGCCATTTCAGTTCTATGTCCAGTCCGAGTCTTATAACATTGCTATTTTGCTCTCCTTCTCGTTAGTAAAGTCTCCCTTCTCTAAAAGAAAGAAGGTTTAGCTGAATGTTTTGGTTGTTCAGCACGCTGTGGAATTGATGATAAGGTTTTATGTCAGTAATAAAATATAGAGAGAATGACGCTTCAGCCCAGAATCAGAATTTTTAGGCACAAAGTACAGTTGGAATAGGTGTCAGTTTGAAATTAATGCCAATTCACGGACGAGCATTGATATATAAAATAGGGGTATTTGACATTTTAAATATTTATAAATCTGCAGAAGAATTCAAAAATATGCAATAAGCCTGTCCTTACTTTTCAGTAAAATATATGGGGCCTATGAATTTATATTGACATAAAACGTCATCATTGACTCCACAGCCAAAATGTTCAACCAACCCAAATTCCTCTAAAAGGTAGATGGAGAAGGTAGGGATGATCATTTATGGACAGGCCCAGCCATCAAGTCTTTTTTTGATGCATGGCCCAGCCCTACCTCTTCGAAGACATGATACAATTGAGTTTGCTAGTATAAAAATATATAGATAGTATAATTTGATATCATATAATCAATTTTTATAATTTACAGACAAATATCCCCTTTATAATAATATAGATGTTATTATAAAGACTCGCAATCAAACCATTCGACCCTATAATCAGACCGTTCGACCTGAGAATTATAGGCCATTTTGGTTCTGTGTCCCGTCCAAATCTTACAGCATTATTATTTTGCTCCCTCATTCTCATTAGTAAGGTGAAACATTAGGAAGGGCAATACTTGGCTCCTACGTAGTCTGGGACATCTATCCGACCACATGCATTTTCAGCATTAATTTTAGGGCATAACGTTAGGAGTTAAGGATCAAGGGTTTAAAACTTAGGGTTCAGATATGAAAATCAAGACGTGGTTGGAGGCTTTGGTCCGACCATGGTAGGAGCCAAGTAAAGCCCCATTACGACTGATCATTTATGAACAGGATATATATTTTCCATAATTTTGACTGTGAAATTTAACATTTTAATTTGTTAAAACTACAATTTTATCAATTAAAATGGGCAAGCTCGGCCCAGGCCCGGGTGCGGGCCGGGCTGGGCCCAAGCAACCCTAAAGACCGTTAAGGCGTTAACACTTGACATATTCTCTCTCTCTTGTCTCTTTCTCTCTCTCAATAGCCACGCACGACGGACCACCGTTTCCATATTACAAATTCTTCTCTTCTCGTGCTTTGTATAGTTGTATGCTGGGCTTCACTTGGATGTCTCCCAGTCTCCTGTATCCGTCCCATAATTCGTTATACATCCAACTGTAAATGGGTTACCGGAAAACCCAACTCGCACTCCTTTTCTCTCTCTGGGCATCGGTTTCCGGCCTTTGCTGGTGTCTTCCGAACGAGTTCTCCATAGTGGGTTATGATCCGGACGAGCTAACCTCTGAAGAGAAGGTGTTTGAGCTGTTCGGGCAATGGAGGGAGAAGCACGGCAAGGTTTACAAGCACGAAGGGGAGTTGCAGTGGAGATTCCTGAACTTCAGGAAGAATCTCCAGTATGTGATAGAGAAGAACTCGGAGAGACGATCAACTGGGCGTTTTGTAGGGTTGAATAAGTTTGCAGATATGAGCAATGAGGAGTTCAGGGAGGTTTACTTGTCCAAGGTAAAGAGACCAGTCCGGAAGTGGATGAAGAATAACGGTGGCACGTGTGACGCGCCCCGGTCGTTGGATTGGAGGAAGAGGGGAGCTGTTACTCCTGTCAAAGATCAAGGCTTCTGTGGTAAGTT
Organism: Nelumbo nucifera; assembly: GCF_055504915.1. Classification (NCBI taxonomy): domain Eukaryota; kingdom Viridiplantae; phylum Streptophyta; class Magnoliopsida; order Proteales; family Nelumbonaceae; genus Nelumbo; species Nelumbo nucifera. Next base: position 126,388,171 of record NC_142649.1, read on the forward strand.
TAATTTTGTTTGATGTTGTGATTCCATGTGGCTAGCTAGAATCATTGTGGGATGGTCTGGATAAGCATTGGACTGGAATAAGTGGCACATACAATTCATCATATATTCAATAAGATTGTTCCTATTCATTGGATGTCTGATGAGTTTGGATTAAGAGTTAAGGTCTGATTGGTTCGTGGTTAAGGTAGAAACTGGAATCGAAATCGAAATCGAAATTCCCTCGGAGATTCAAAATCAGAATCATCTATTCCTTTTACTGATGCATGTTTGGTTTAAATGAGGATTGAAATTGGATTCTAATTGTTGTTGTTTGGTTTATGGAATTAGAATTAAAATCAATTGAAAATTTTCAATTTTATATTAATTTATTAATATTTTGTTTTATTATTACTCTATTTAATTAATATCTTAAAATTTTATTGTTATTTTTTATTATTGTATTAATATTATATTATAGTACTAATATTTCATTATTTTATAAATAATAGAGTTGGGTGTATTAGGATTTGGGGATTTTTTCTTTTGTTAAGAGTTCTTTACTTTTTTAGAAACTCTAAATGGGAATTCCATCCTCATAGGGGCCTGTAATGACCATTCCTCCATGTGCAAGAATCCCATCCTGCCAAGATTAGGAATCAGCAGAAACCCATTTTGGCCAAACAAATGTTTGGAATCAGAATGGGCCTTTTGATTCCAATTTTTTGTTTTGCTAGCCATCACATGGTAATTTGATCATCTCTGGTTGTTGCACTTGCATTGAATACACACAATGAGAAGCGAACCCATTCTTTGAACAGGTTTTCTCTTTAATTTCTTTGATTAGTGAACCACTTCATTGATGGACTTGAGTAAATTCATACTCTAGAGTCTGGTCTATGCTAAGGGTCCATTTGGTTCACGGTTAGGATTAGAATTGGAATTGGAATTGAAATCCCCTAGAATTTGAATTGGAATCACCTATTCCCAATGCCCGTTTGGTTTAAATAGGAATCGGAATCGGATTCTAATTATTGTTGTTTGATTCATTTGGAGTTTGATTGGAATAGATCAGTTGATTTTTTCAACTTTGTATTATTTTATTTATATTTATTATTATTGTTTTATTATTTTATTATTACTTTATTAGTATTTAATAATCAACATCTTAGTATTTTATTATTAATTTATTAATATTTTATGAATATATAATTATTATTTTATTAACACTATTATGAATATTTTAATACAAGTTTATTAATAATTTATTATTTTAATATTCTATTATTTTTGTTTATCATTTTAATAATAATTATTGTTATTATTATTATTATTTAATAATTAATATTTTATTTATTATTACTTTAATTCTATTATATTAATATTTTAGTTGCACTATTATTATTATTATTATTTTGTTTAATTATTATCTTATTATTACTTAAATAATATCTTATTATTATTCTTGATAGACTTTGGAATGGGAATCCCATTCCCAAGGGGGGAGCTTGGAATGGTCATTCCCCCATATGGGAGAATCTCATTCAACCAAGACTAGGAATCAAAATTCCATTCCAACCAAATAGACCTTAAAAGATTTTAGTCATTCTATAAGGTTCACACCAGGCCAGGCTTTCCCGTGGCTTATGGGGTAGGCTTGGGTTTTAGGCTGTTGATTGATCTTAGGCCATGTTTGGTAGGGATGCAAACGGATTGGGTCAAATTCGAATCCGATCCGACATTGTTCATGTCAAACCCGATCCAATCTGAAGATCCGATCAGATCTGATAGGACTCGATTTTAATTCAAATCCTATTTGTAAGTCGGATCTTCGAATATGATCTGATCCAATTTGTTTTCTTTAAAAATTAATAAATTATTAAAAGAAAATTAAAATATACTAATTTAAATAAAGTAAAAAACAAAAAATACAAGTATTTTTTAATTATTTTCATCATATATATACATGTTTCTTATAAAAATAATAAATTATATAACAAATTTATAAAAATATAATATAAAAAAATATTTATAAATAAATAAATAACATATATATATTTATAAATATATAATATATATCGGATTGGATAGGGGATAATCCGAATCTGATTCAATTTCTAATCAAATTCTATTATCCAATCCGAAGATCCGAATAGGGGTGATCCGAATTCGACCAAATAGGATCGGATCCTGATTTGATCCATTTGCACCCCTAATGTTTGGGAGTGCTTAAAAATAAGTGCTTTTTTAGGTTGGATCACACCATTAAGCACTTATCGGTGTCTGGGAAATAAGCCCAAAATAAGTGCTTATTTTATAAATAAGCCTTATTTTTTAAGCCCAAATTTCCAGCTTTTTTTAAGTGCTTATACAATAAGCACTTATTCAATTTTTTCTTCCAAAATTATCCCTAGTTGAATTTTAAAATACCACTTACAAAACAATCCCTAGTTGAATTTTATAAAAGTACTTTTACAAAAATGCTTTCGTAAAAGTACTTTCATAAAGTACTTCTATAAAAGTGCTATAAAAGTATTTTCGTAAAAGTGTTTTTATACAAGTACTTTTATTAAAGTGCTTTATAAATGTACTTTCGTAAAAGTGATTTTATTAAAGTGCTTTTGTAAAAGTGCTTTTATAAAGGTACTTACATAAAAGTGATTTCGTGAAAGTACTTTTATAAAAGTGCTTTCATGAAAGTATTTTTATAAAAATGCTTTTATGAAAGTGCTTTCATAAAAATAGCTTTCATAAAAATACTTTCGTAAAAGTACTTTTATAAAAGTGCTTTCGTAAAATTTGAAAGAAAATGAAGGACAAATTATTCAAAAATGCTTATTTAAATGTTTATTAGAGAAAAAGACTACCAAGCACCCAATATGAAATAAGTGCTTATTGAAAATATTGGGTTCCAAATGCAAACAAGTGCTTATTCCAATAAGCACCTGTTTTTAAACACTTATTCAACAAGCACTTATTTTTAACATAAGCACTCCCAAACATAGCCATTCCAGAATTTGTAAATCCGAGTCCACAAAAGAAAGCCCAATAATCTAGTATTGTTCCTTGTCTAAGACCATTAGTTCTGCCTAACACGCCAAGGACATTCTTGAGCACACCACACAAATTGGATCTAGCATCAGTGCGGTTCTCATTTTTCACTCAATGGATGGTTTTCATTTCTAGTAATTAAGGGGTGTTAGTCAATATGTATGATTTTGTTTTTTCAAAAGAAAAATAACTATCAAGTCAGAAAAAAAACAGTATAGTTTTTTTGGACACATTTTATAGGTTTAAAATATCGCAACATATTGGTGTATATTTTATAACAAGTATGGGTTTTTGAACCAATTGGAACACATTTCATGATTTTATTTTGATGAGTTGCTAAACAACAGATAGTTTTCATGGCGTAGGATAATTTTTTGGGGTTGATTTTGATAGGTAGTGGCTGGTCATTCTCTTCAACTGGAGCAATGGAAGGAATAAATTTCATAGTCACAGGAGACCTTATTAGCCTTTCAGCACAAGAGCTTGTAGATTGTGATAAAACCAGTGATGGCTGTGATGGAGGCTGTATGAACTGTGCTTTTGAGTGGGTCATGATGAATGGAGGAATTGAAGCAGAATCAAATTATCCTTATACAGGACAGGATGGGAACTGTAACATTACTAAGGTTTGCTTACTAAAGCTACTTGTTTGTACCCTGCATTCATTCTCTTTTCCATTGCTAATGCAGTTCTCCTCTTAGACATTTGTATCTTCTTTGAGGCAGATAGCCATGATTCTTGTTGGTCTTAGGAGTGGGCAACTCTTAAGCTTTTTAAACATAAGATAGGCCTCAGATGGGGCACCGGGTCTGCTGCAAACACAAACATGTATAACAGACTAGATAACGAATCACAAGAGAACGCATCAGCATGGAACATAGCATGTTATACACGTCTGTATTTGTAGCAGATCCAGATACCTCAGATGGTAGAGCCTACATTGCCTAAACTATTAAGTTACCTTCTTGACCATACCAAAGATCTGTTATAGGTTTTAGTGAGATAATTATTGCCTCTTTGAACAGATGATGTATGTTTTTTTTTTTTTTCAGAGAAGATTTCCATTGGGTTTTAGATGATAACCTATCTCCTTAACCAGAATACTTCATCAACCAAAAAAATGTATTAATTTCTTCTCTATCTGATCTATTCTATTCTGTTCATTAGGAGCAAACCAAAGTGGTAGCTATTAATGGCTATGAAGATGTAGATCAAGAGGAAAGTGCTCTCCTTTGTGCCGTTGTTAACCAACCTGTGAGCGTGGGTATTGATGGTTCTACAATGGATTTTCAGTTATACACTGGAGTAAGTTTATATTCATACAAGAACTATTAAATTCATATCATTATGGAGATGAAATATAATCCTTTACAAATGTTGTAACCAGGGAATTTATGATGGAGACTGCTCAAGCAACCCAGATGACATAAATCATGCAGTTCTTATTGTAGGTTATGGCTCCCAAGGTGATGATGAAGACTATTGGATAGTGAAGAATTCATGGGGAACTAGCTGGGGAATGGAGGGATACATGTATACAAGGAGAAATACTGGTTTAGAATATGGAGTTTGCGCAATCAATGCTATGGCTTCTTACCCAATAAAAGAATCTCTTGCTCCTCCTATTCCATCCCCTGTTGTTCCACTCCCTCCGCCACCTTCACCTTTACCAACGCCGCCCTCCCCTACTGTTCCACTCCCTCCTCCACCTTCACCAACACCTCCCTCCCCTGACGTTCCACTCCCTCCTCCACCAACTCCACCTTCACCAAGACCTCCCTCTCCTGCTGTTCCACTCCCTCCTCCTCTACCACCTCCACCTTCACCAATACCTCCCTCCCCTGCTCCTCCACACCTTCCTCCGCCACCTCCGCCTTCACCAAGACCTCCCTTTCCACTCCCTCCGCCACCTTCACCTTTACCAACACCGCCCTCCCCTACTGTTCCACTCCCTCCTCCACCTTCACCAACACCTCCCTCCCCTGACGTTCCACTCCCTCCTCCACCAACTCCACCTTCACCAAGACCTCCCTCTCCTGCTGTTCCACTCCCTCCTCCTCTACCACCTCCACCTTCACCAATACCTCCCTCCCCTGCTCCTCCACACCTTCCTCCGCCACCTCCGCCTTCACCAAGACCTCCCTTTCCACTCCCTCCGCCACCTTCACCTTTACCAACACCGCCCTCCCCTACTGTTCCACTCCCTCCTCCACCTTCACCAACACCTCCCTCCCCTGACGTTCCACTCCCTCCTCCACCAACTCCACCTTCACCAAGACCTCCCTCTCCTGCTGTTCCACTCCCTCCTCCTCTACCACCTCCACCTTCACCAATACCTCCCTCCCCTGCTCCTCCACACCTTCCTCCGCCACCTCCGCCTTCACCAAGACCTCCCTCCCCTGCTCCTCCACCAATTCCACCTTCACCACCACCTCCCTCCCCTGATGTTCCACTCCCTCCTCCTCTACCTCCTCCACCTTCACCAACACCTCCCTCCCCTGCTGCTCCACTCCTTCCTCCGCCACCTCCGCCTTCACCAAGACCTCCCTCCCCTGCTGTTCCACTCCCTCCTCCTACACCACCTCCACCTTCACCAAGACCTCCCTCCCCTGTTATTCCACTCCCTCCACCTCCACCTTCACCAAGACCACCAATCGAATGTGGATACTTCTCTTATTGTGAAGCCACAGAGACTTGTTGTTGTATTTTTGAGTTTATAGGTTATTGTTTATTGCATGGTTGCTGTGAGTATGAGAACGCTGTATGTTGCAGTGGCACTACCTATTGTTGTCCTCATGATTATCCCATTTGCTGGGAACCTGATCTCTGTCTAAAGGTTTGAAAATATACTTTTAAGACAACCTTTAATTGGCTTGACTAATTCAATGAAACAAGACTAAAAGGACAGAAACAAAGTCCGAATACTCATGGCTCATATGGGAGAAAGAGGAACTTTTGAAGTTACTAGACATTTTTTATTCTTTTGGCTTGAAAACGGCTCTACTTGACTATTTCACTCATGGAGTCACTGAGTATTATGACTGTAATTAGAAATTTTAAAAATTGGTGCTAATGTTGTACTACTAGTTAAAACTTGGAAGTTGGAACCACTCAGTTTTGGGTAGTATTTTACAGTAAACTTGCTCAATAGGTTATTTTTTTCTCTTTCATTTTGCAGAATTATGGAGACTACTTTGGTGTGGCTGCAAAGAAACGGAAGCTTTCTCTCAAGTTTCCATGGACCAAAATTGAAGACATAGCAAACCCACACCAACCTCTACAGTGGAAGAGGAACTGGTTCATCGTTCAGCACAAAAGACGGATATAATCTTCCTCTTCAGTCTGGATTGAAGTTTATCATTACTGTCATCCCTTTTCCCCTCTTCTTTGGATGGCATTCTATTATCCTGTTACGAAGTTTTGTGTTTATTACCACTGTATGTATGAACTTCTAAATTATAAAGAGTTGTCTGATTTGTTTAGGTTTTCTTTCTCTCCTGCCTTTGTATCAAGTATTACATATTATAAATAAATGGCATGAGTATACTGCAACCATATTCAAAATGAGTGATGAATAGAATGCCTGGTCACAATGTTAAACTGGTTGAATGTCTTTTGTGAACATATTTAGAATTGCTGCTTAAGTGTGGTATATACACTGTAGAAATCTAACTTATTCTATAATAAATCTTAAGTTAATTTAAATCGAATTACAATTTTTATCATGGGTTATCAAACTGATGGAAACTTGTATATCCATGAAAAATCTGTTCTAAAATATTACCCTTGAATCCAACAAAATTGAAATCCTAGGGTATATATAATAATAATTAGCATCTATTAATGACTCCTTTACTTAAAGGTTAAAAATAAATATATGACAGACCAATCTAAGTCTGTTTCTGTTAATGATTCAAGTCAGATCCTGTAAAAACCTTCTGGGCGGGAATTAGCCTCTTGTTTTGGAATTAGCCTCTAGTGCTCTCCTCCTATGGGTCCTTACTCATAAAGAGAGCAAAACTACAGATATATACTACTTTCACTCTTTTTCCAAGCAATGTGAGATAAGGAATTTTTTCAAGCATTCAACAATTGGAAGAGGAAAAGACAAAAACAAGAGAGAGAGGAGAGAGATTCTTGAAATTTTGAATCTCCTCCCTTCAATAAATAGTCATTAGGAGGATTGCCATATCAGAACTCATCATCTCCATGGTAAGAAACATAGACCTCCAAAACAGCTCTGTAAGCATTACGAGGAACACTTAGGCCTTGTTTGACAAGTCTTTTTGGAAGATTTACCGGGCTTTGGAAAGACTCTTAGATCAAAACTGGGTCTTTCCTGTTTGGCAATTGAAAGCCAACTAGACCAAAAGAGAAGACCCACAAAAAGACAGTCAAAAGCCCAAAAAAATGGACGAAACCTGGGAAGCTTGAAATTATGGTCTCTCTTGCAAAAGCGGTTGAAGGAATGAAACCGTCGTTTCTCAGTTCAACAACATTCTGCATTGGGCAACCTAACGGTCGAACAAATGAAACTATTCGCACATATATTATTCTCTTGTTCCTTTAATTTTCCATGGTTTCCTTCTTCTTCTTCTTCCACGACTTTCTATTCATTTCTATAAAATAATCCTTAGATCTCCTTGATCAACTTCGAAACTTGGACTCCTAGATTACTCCAATTGCCAAACCTGATATTCAATCCAGAGTTATGCTAATCGTAAATGCACCTTTTTGCTTATTTTGTTGAGGCATTCTGGCCCGCAAGCTCTTTTTTTAGTTATGTTCTCTAACGGATGGGATGTGTTAGCAATCTAGGGTTTTGGGGTTCTTGGCTTCCCAATTGGGATTGATTTAACCTTTAGGGGGAGGGGAATTCGACGCCATGGATTCTATAGTTTCTCAACCAGAAGATGCACCCCTGGTTATAGGGGATTCGCCATTCAAAGCCCCAAAAAGCCATGACAAAGATGCTCATATCTTGAGCTCTGCGTTTCTTTTGCTATTTCTGGCTTACGTATAGCTGCTTAGAACTTGGAGAGCACGGTGAATACGGTGTGTCTCTGTTTACACAATTTGCTTTTCTGCAATGGTTTCTCCTTTATGCCGTTCTGCAATGGTTTTGTTGATTGTATGATTTGCATTACCATATTCTCCCTTGTCTCATCTCCCCATGGTTCGGATATTGGGCTCAAAAAATGCTCTGGTTTGGTGCTTGGCACCACTGTCTATTGGTTGTTCATGGCTACAAACTTGGAACCATCTTGGTATGATATTTTCTCTTTCAAGCTGTAGTTGAATTGTGATACATAATTTGAAACTATCTTGGTATCCCTAGTGGGTAGATTACTGTCTCTTAACCTTTTTGCCTCTCTTGTGGTGAGTAAGATGGGATTAGTTAGGTAGAGGCTCTCCGATTGCAATAATTTGTAGACAATATTATCCCCCAAGACATTGGATTGTGTATTGGATAAAGACTTTGGACCTATTTGGTGCATCTTTTTGAGAAGATCTTCTGTTAGCTCTGGCATGCAAAGGATGCATTGAACTTTTGCATGAAGATCTGAATAATCTAAAGCACATTTGTCAGATACGTGTTTTTCCGTGTCTTTTCGCACGATATTAAAACGTGAAAGACATGAGAAGCTTCATTTGAAACTTCTCGAAATCAGCTGAAATGAGTTTTTCGCGTCTTTTTGGTGCTCCGTCTTTTGACGGCTAAATCTTCCACGAGTCAAACGGGAATAGACAAAAAATTGGTCTTCCTAGCTTGTAAGCAGCTGAAAGACCATATGAAAACACACACAAACGGGCCCTTTATCCTAAATTGTGATAGATTTCTTCGCAATGACTGGCATCCCTCATTAAGATTCTATAAACCCTTGGCATAACATAAAACTTTTTATAAACATATTTCAAAATGGTTTTTCATAATTTCATCTCGTTAAATACGAGGTAACTAGAAAACAAACAGTTATGGATGAGTTAACGATGTAGTCTCAACCCATAGAAAATTAAGATGCAGTCTACACTAGTAATATAGCACACAAAACTGACATTATTGTCACGGGGGTAGTCGTTGGGACCCCGTGCGGCACTCGAATGCGACGAGTAAGCCTAAGAAACAAGCAACAATACAAGAAAAGGCAACAAAGATGGCACACGAATTAGAAAAGGCTACTTGTATTGCATTAATGGATGGCAAGCATAAGCACATAGTTTAGTGTCGAGGGGATCTCATGCTTAACCTTTACATGCTCATGACTCACTCGACTACCTACCTCCCCTCAAAGAGTACGTTAAGCTTTTGGGGGAGTGACAATAAGAAACATAAAAAAGGTGAAAAAGCATACTACAGTATTACAATATTGCCATTGGCAATCCCCCATACAAAAGTACATGCATAGCCCACCCATGACACACACTTGGACGCTGGAGTGGCGGTTGTAGGCACGGTGGTTGGCACTTGATGGCGCGGCAAACAGAACACTTGTTACAGTCTCCCCCACTTAATTCAGTCTTCGTCCTCGAAGACTAGCTTCTGCTTGAGGCTTGAACTTGTTGTTAGTGAAGGAAGGTTCTTCGACTACTCCACGAACCGGGTTTCTTCCAAGGCCCAGATAGTAGGTTGGGTAGATTGCTAGTGGATGTTCTTGATGGTGGGAAAACCTATGGCTAGTCCCTAAGTTAAGTCCCTGCTTGGCTGCTTCAAGGTAGGATTTTGACTTGTTCCTGATGGTGGTAGGAAAGTTGGTGGCCAAGGCTGGGTCAAAATGGTATTTTGGATTGTTAGGGTGTTAGTTCCCATGCAATTTTCCCCAAGGGTGACTCACAAGGCTACTACGGGATTTATCTTGAGGGATGATGTGAATGTGGTCCCTAAATGGCTTGGGTGGCACTCGCTCTCCCCGGTGGTTGCGGTAGTAGATGTGGGCAAGGTTTGACATGGCCTTGGGTCTTCTTCTATTGGGCTCACCAATTGCGGGCGCTTGCGGCTTCTGCTGCAAAGTCGACTTCTGCTGATGTGGTTGGTGTTGAAGCTGATGCTGATGTTGATGTTGACTTAGGTGCTAGCATTGGCGTTGGCGCTGGAAATGGAACTGTCTTGGGGGTGACTTCTTCCTGGTGACGACTTCCCAACCAGTTCAAGTGTCGATGTGAGGTACTTGACAGGGGTTCTTCCTTGTTGACGCAGTGCTGTCTTCACGGTTGCTGGTTTCTTGGTACAACTGCAAGGCTGAAAGCTGCTTCCCAAGTATCTGCAAGGCTGGTGAGACAGGAACCATGCAAGGGGAGTGTTCGTCCAGGATAAGCAAACTGTTGATGTGTGGCATAAGTGCTGCTTCCGCCTGCGTGAGGAACTCCACTCCAAGAACAACTTGAAAATCATCTAAGGGAACCACAGATAGATTGATGGGTCCTTTCCATGGTCCAACTCAGAGTTCTACTCCACGGGCCGTGCCCTCTATTGCTTTGGCCCCGGAGTTGACAGCCTTGACCCACCTAATTTGTTTGGTGGTGGTCAAGCCGAGTCGCTTTGCCTCCGCAAGCAAAATGAAGTTGTGGGTGGCCCCAATGTCCACCAAGGCTTGGGTCGGCCTCCCGCCGAGGGTGATGTCTACATAACTCAGCCCCTTGTGGGCTTTGGTGGGCCGCTTGAATGTGACCTCTTTCTTGACCATGGCGTTGATGAGTTGGAGAGCGCCTACTCTTGGCGTCGCTGGGGGTTTCTCCTCATCGCTCTCTTCACTGTCGCTGAGTTTGGCGATGAGGGCAGTTATTTTCTTTCGGGTTGGACAGTCACTCGTCCAATGCTTCCCATTGCAAAGGTAACAAGGCGCAGGAGGAGGTCTCCTAGTGGATTGGTGGCCCTGATAGCTTGGGCCTCCTTGTGGCTTCTTCCCATGTTGGTAATTGTAGGGCTTGTCCGCGGGCACTGGCTTCTCCTTCGTAGAGGTTGATTGTTGATCTCCCCCACTCAGACTCATGGTACCTGGGCTGGATGGTCTTTGCACATCTTCCTTAGGTGTTCTCAAATCAACAAGCTGCTCAGCTACGGCCATGGCGGTGGCGAGGTCCTCAACCCCGCATCGCTGGAGTTCGATCTCAGCCCATGGCTTGAGACCATTCATGAAATTGAACAGGAGATCCTTGTTTGACATGTCAGAAATCTCCAACGTCAAGGCCGAAAACTCCTTGACATAGTCATGTAGTGATTCTTGGTGTCTGAGATTCTTCATTCTTCGGCGCGCCATGTACTCCACATTTTCTGGGTAGAACTGCCGCTTGATCTCACGCTTGAATCCAACCCAGGTGTCGATGATGCGGGTTCCACGTTCAATGTCTTGGCAACACCTATGCCACCATAACATTGCGATATCAGTCAAATACATAGTAGCTGTATGTACCTAAGTTTGGTTGTCAATGATGCCAGTGGCGGAGAAATATTGCTCCAATTGCCACAAGAAATTGTCAAGCTCCCTAGCATCCCGAGCACCCGAGTAAGGTGTTGGCGCTCGGATCTTGATGTTCATGGAAGCTAGGGTGGAGGGAGTGCTAGGTGTGTTGGCCACTGCCCTTTTTAGGAGAGTCATCTCATCTCTCATCTCATCCAATTGCGCTAGAAATCTGTCTAGCAGGCCCTGTAGGCTGCTTTGGGAAGGCCCAGCTCCCGAATTCTGTATGGTGGTGTGCATGTCTCTGAAGGCGCCAATGAAACGTCCTTCTAGCTCTACCACTGCATTCTCAACCGTCTCTAGGTTGAGGTGGAGTTCATCAACCCGACCTCGGGTTTCTCCCACTGTCACCTCGCAACGTAGGAGGCGCATGTCCACGATAGCTAGTTGGTCGACTGATTTGTCGTGCTTGCTAGATTTAGTTGTACGGCCCTTTGGGGCTTGTGTCTTGGTAGGTTCGTCAAGTGGAGCTTCATCAGTGTCGTGGGCTTGAAGCCGCCCATGTGGTGTGTCATCGGAAATGCCACGGTTGCTCTTCATTGTGTTGATGTAGGGACGAGGACAAGGTCCAGAGTGTGTGTAGGAGCTCCTGCTCTGATACCAACTGTCACGGGGGTAGTCGTTGGGACCCCGTGCGGCACTCGAATGCGATGAGTAAGCCTAAGAAACAAGCAACAACACAAGAAAAGGCAACAAAGATGGCACACGAATTAGAAAAGACTACTTGTATTGCATTAATGGATGGCAAGCATAAGCACACAGTTCAGTGTCGAGGGGATCTCATGCTTAACCTTTACATGCTCATGACTCATTCGACTACCTACCTCCCCTCAAAGAGTACGTTAAGCTTTTGGGGGAGTGACAATAAGAAACATCAAAAAGGTGAAAAAGCATACTACAATATTACAATATTGCCATTGGCAATCCCCCATACAAAAGTACATGCATAGCCCACCCATGACACACACTTGGACGCTGGAATGGCGGCTGTAGGCACGGTGAACAGAACACTTGTTACACTATGGCATCTCTTCTTGAAGTTGAGACCTCTGAGAAGTTTTTTAGAATCCCCATGTTTAGTAAACAAATTATAAGAAAAACCTAAAATTACTCAGCCACAAGGGAATCACCTTAAATGAGCCCTCATGTCTAGGGTAGAAATATCAAGTTATAAGTTATTATGACAACAAGAAAAAACTACCCAAAGAGGTAGGGTTATGCATGAAACTTCAAAGTTCTCAAGCATTTTATAGTGCATATTTCAGTTTTGCAATTGAGATAGTTAAACACTGATTATATTCTCAATGACATGCTTTCCTATAACAATTTCTAATTTAGTATGACAAATTGGACCCTACCTCTTATTCAAAAGATAGTTGAATAGCAACGTTCTACCCCCTACACTTTTCAGCCACTAACCTCAGATATATAGTGATTAATCAAAGTTGTTAATCATTAAAAATAAGGATCATCAACATAAGAATATAGCCAAGTGAACATTCAATTTGTTATCATTTTCTTTTTTGGGTTTAATTCTGTAATTATTCCACTACAAGAAAAACGGTCAAAGCGGCGGTCGCTGTGGCCGCCGCTATAAGGACATCTTAGGTGGCGGATTTTCAAAGACCGCTGCCTACATTCATTTTAAAAACTGGCGCGGCGGTTTTAATGTACATTCGGCGGATTTTTCGTGAACCGGAATTAATCCGGGTTAAAAAATCTCTTCCTGTTCGACCAAAAAAAAGAAGTTCTGTTCTCTCTCTGTCCATAGAAAACCTTGCTAAGAAATTTACAAGACAAGTTATTCTTGCGATGAAGTAAAGTTGTAGTTCCAAAAATGGAGGAGAAAAGAGGCGGGAAAGTGATTTAGGGTTTTACGTTATAGTGAGAGTGAAAGGTCTCCTGCTGCAACGGACCAGACTTCTTCCGAGAGTGCAGACAAGTTATTCTTCACGAGCAAGAAAGTTGGGAAGAAAATCTAGGGTTGTGCGATTTTCTGGACGACCTCCGTTCGTTCGAGCAAGATAAGAGAAGAGAAGGTAACGTTCTAGGCGACCTCTGTTAGTTCGAGCTAGGGTTTCCCTTTGTGCTTGAGAACGGGGAAATTTCTGGGCGCTATCCAAGCAAGCACCGACCTCTGTTCGTTCGAGCAGGAGAAGAAAAGGTAACCTTCTAACCCTTCTTTTAATAATTTGCCGCTGAAGAACAAGCCGACCATCTAGTCATTGACTATTATCAATTTCAAGTTAAGTTAGAGTTCCAAGTTAAGTACCTTTGTATGGATGGACATTAGTACCTTTATATTCTTGACTGTGGTAGCTAGCTAGAGACTCTCAGGTCACTGTAATATGAATGTATATATATTGCCAGAGAGAGGCATGTGCTATGGAGGTATCTAGCAAATCTGAGATTTTAGAAATGTGCAGACTGCCTCTCTCTCTCTCTCTATTCTTTAGTAGGCATCACAGGCTTAATAATAAAATGCCAAGAACAGTACTGGGTCATTTTTCCTCTAGAAGCCAAGCATTTGTTCCCTTCATATATTTATATTAGTATAGATAGAGACTGTAATTAATCTGTAACTATCATACATTATCCCTCCTCTTAGAAGAACAAGATTCACATATTTAAAACACTAAATCTCAAGAAAAGAGAGGGGGGAATAGACCATTTTTATATGAGTGATCATAAAAAAATTCTGTGTGTACAAGAATAATATAGAAATTAATGTAATTGATGCTGCAACAAGTGTGCATGCAAATCCTTTTGAAGACAAGAGCCATCCTTATAGAATCAAGTCATTTTCTTCTATATGCCTCATCAGTTGGCACCCTGATAAGCATTGCCAAAAATAACCAGAAAATTTTCCACAAGTTAATTAGAAATTATTTTATATGCCAAGATCTCTTGCTCTTATATGACTTGTTTCAACAATGAAGCACATTAAGATCTTTTTTTCTATAGCTAGGATCGGCTATCCATCGTGATCTTAAGTGGCTCCCCATGCAAGATGGTGAAATTTCACTCTAGCTAGTTCTCAGTTTAAATGAAGCTAACTTGTGCTAATAAATTAGCACCGTCCAAAAAAGGTATCAAGGTGTATTTAATCTGACTAGTTTAGTTTTTTCATAGTTATCCCACTTTGGGAGAAGGCTCAGCCTTATCTTAGCTTGTAAAGTGGTTATCTAGAATATCTTCCTATTTCAGCTGCATTTCTGGTGTCTGAAACATAGCGATCAACTTTCTGCTGGCAGATAGTTTAGCCAAGCAATGGGTACATAGAACACATATGTTTTGGGCTCAAATGTTGTAGTGATTTGGGATAGCTTCTACTGCTGGTTCCTTTCACAACTTATTGTTGTCCCTTTCAGTCCATATTGTCCTTGGCCATGAAAGAAACTAACCATTAGCCAACTGGGACTGTCTTCCAAACCTCTTTAGCCAATATTGACAAGCCTTTAATCTCCCAGCACCATAGTAAGTCCTTTACTGATGATGGCATGGTCCAGCTCAAACCCACCATAGAGAGATAATGGTTCCACAACTCTGCAGCAACTAGTCAGTGGAGGAAATACATCACAATCAAAATAATAGGAATATACAGACATCATACAATAACTTTACTGATAAATTTAAATGGTGAGATGGGAAACATGAAAGTTTGAATGCTTAACAAGCTAAATGGATGGAGTGGCAGTCTGAATAATGGCATTATGAAACATTCCACTGCAATAGAACATAATACAGAGGCTACTTAGCTTTAAAACAAAGGGATGGTCATAGGACTAAGC
This sequence comes from Nelumbo nucifera, assembly GCF_055504915.1. Lineage (NCBI taxonomy): Eukaryota > Viridiplantae > Streptophyta > Magnoliopsida > Proteales > Nelumbonaceae > Nelumbo > Nelumbo nucifera. Next base: position 126,403,445 of record NC_142649.1, read on the forward strand.
CTCGGCTGTTCTTGTGGGAAGGTTCCATCAGGGTTCTTTTAAAATCTGGAAAGTAGAATTTAGGTGTCCTATCCAGTAACGCACTCCTTGTCCTTGGGTGGATGGTTTTTGAGTTTCGTGTAGTGTGAATCACAGTGATCAACTCATAGTGTAGGCTTAAGCAATTTGTCATCACAGCTAAATAGATTTTCAATGCATCAGAAAATAGGGCCGTCATCCCAATAAGTTAATAGAGAGCAGCATAGTTTATGACAATGGAAGCAACTAGTTTTTTTTTTTTTCTTTTTTTATTGTTAATTGTTTGTCCATCATAGAGTATCTGTCATGTACCAATAACCCAACTCTTTAACCTGTTCTACCATCTCTTGGATGACCTAGCCAGTAAAGCATCTTACCCATCCAAATTAACAATAAAATATCAATAGCCAAGAAAGTACCCAAAAAGGACTATCCTGAAACCAATAGCCAAGAAAGTTTGGGTTAAGTGGCCCTTATGCCATCCTATAGAAAAGGATAGTGACTTTGCTCTGTTGTATATATCTAATTAATATTTAATTAATGTTCTTTTACAAGAAAGATCAGGTTGACTGGGTTATTTGAAGGTCCTTTGATCTGTTGAAATTCCTGAGTTACAAATCATGTATCTCATATAGACCTAGCCTGCTTCAAAAAGTATTATGAACTTAAATGAAGGGTCCTAGCATTTCAAAGTTTAGTCCATATACCAACTTAAAAATCTTTTGTCTCTAACCCCTGGCTAAAAAGAAGGGAGAAAAAAGAAGTGGAAAAGCAGAAAAACTTGGGTGGTGTGACCTGTTGGGGCAATTAGCCTGGGTGGAGGAGCAAGTAGTTCAGTAAAGTATGTAAGTTCAAGTAAGATATTATTTTGCCTAATGGAAATGACACTAATCTGAATTTGTAAACTTGTGTCTTTCATTGCAGGTTTCTGAACTGAAGGGGGAAGATGTAGTTTGCATGATAAAGAACTCTGCTATTATTGGTACATTCTAAATCTGCTAACCCATTGAACACTGGTTGTTGGTTAACCATCTGGTATTAGTTATTTGCTATTCTAACCATTGGAACTAACCTGGATATGATACTTATCCTTCCTGAATTGTGATCAGGTTTACTTATTTCAAAAATCTGCTATCTACAAGTGCAACATGGCTGGAAAACCTGCAGTTGTTACCCGAGTTGTGGACAGTATGACTGATAACCTGAGAACAACTCGTGCTGAGGCTACCGATATTGCAAATGCCGTATTGGATGGTAACTCATATCCCAAGTGGGAAATTAATTGTTTCTTCATCAAACCGGAAAAGATAGCTGGTTGAGGCTTTTGAGCTCCAAATGTTGTGCCTTTGTTCAAAACTTTTTAAATTAATAATGCAAATCAAGCGACATTTAATGTCAAGAATGAAAACAAGTCTTAAGCATCAAAAGCTATTATAATTTGTGCCACTGCTGTTATCTTAGGGAAGTTCTTGAGGTTACAATGTTTTTTAATTTTAATATATGATTAGGGAGGGTATCGGGTTTATATGGTGATGGGTTTACCAGATAAGTGTTCTTCATATCAATTCTTTCTACTTATCTGGTTAAAATATATGTTCAACCACCTAATTTTCATTTTAAAAGCCCTAAATCAATAAGAAAAAGCATTTTAAGTATCTTGTATAAGAGTTTAGAAATTTTGAGATGATCATAGCTAATGTCGTTACATATGAATGAATAGACCAAAACATAGTCTGAAAGAAGATCAATCTTCCTGAACTTTTCTCTAGTTTTTTTTTTTTTTTTTTTTTGGTATCAAGTCCATCAGCAAGGGGATCCTCTTAGGTTGTTGATATCTTCTATATTAGTCTCATTTTCTAGTTATTTATAAAATTTCATTACTTCTTGATCTCTTGCTCTCCAATAAGGATGTGCTTTTCATGATCCTTTTTTTTGTGGTTTATCTTGTTTAATAATTATGTGTCCTAAAATATTTTCTTCAAGGAAGTTTATCTTGTTTAATATGTGGGTTCTCTTTTGCAGGCTAATTCACATTACTTTGCCATTATTGAGCAGGTATCTTTGAAGAGCTTTTCAATCTGGTTTTTTAATGGCTATTGTTTTTCATTACATGACCATTTCAAGTGGCCAAGCTATGGATTTTTCAAATTTTGTTTAATGTTATATCCATTGTTAGATCAGTGAACACTTAAGTGATGTTTCAGATTTTTCAGAATTTTTGTTTGATCTGTTTTCTTAAGGGTAGTATAGTGGGACCGTATTTTGGACTATCCCAAGAAGCATGTTTACATTTGATAAGATACTAAAACTGAATGCTTAAAGTATGTCTATGAGTCATCTTCTTTTTTCTTTCTTTCTTTCCTTTATTTATTTTTTGATGAATAACAGAATTTTATTAATATGTAAAGAATCCTAGCTGTCCAAAAGAGATAGCAGGGGAGGTACAAAGACAGCTACCACAGAAATTTGTACAAAAATATAACTGCCTATACTTGAACCCTTGCCTCAGGCATTTCCCAAATGAGCCCTTGACAATTGACTCCAGCTCTTGCTAAACTATCAACAAGGAAATTATGTTGGCTTCATTAAATATTGTTAAATCTACAAATCCGAAAGAACTCTAAGAATTAATGTTTTCAATCATTCGACATTAGTGGGAAGTGATAACCTTCCATCTTTTCACAAAACCCCTTTTGAATTCTAGGGTGATAGTGGGTTTTCTGTTTAATACTTGACAAACATGGGGAAGGAAGAATACTAAAAACATAGGACCCAAATTCCTTGTGGTTCATTCGCTGTTCTATCTGCAACACCATCTTTCTGAGAGTTGTAGTTCCTGACAGCTGCAGTTAGGCAGCTGTTGTTGCTACTACAGCTGCAGCAGTAGTAGCAGCAGTTGTTGACATGGCTGCAGTTGTTGAAAGCTGCAGTAGCAGTGGCTTCTGCTGTTACAGTAACTCCAAGGTTTGTTTCTGAGTTTGATATGGCTGCAGCAACTACCATTGAAGATGCAACAACAGCTGCTGTTGTGGCAGCAGCAGTAGCTACAAGAACATGTTTTACAAATTTTGCTAGGGAAGTGCCCTTAGCTGAAGGAGTAGATAGCTCAGACTCTGATGTATAAGATGGTCCAGTCCCTACCCCTACATCCAATGGATGACTAACACCCAAACCCTCCACACACTTGGGATGTTCCACATGTACACCAGGACTAGCTTTTGATTGTATACCATGACAAGGCAGAGGTGGAAAATCCTGACCAGGACTGATATCAGTTTGATCCTTATTTCTGGTTCCATTCCTTCTCTTTTTCTTTCCTTCTTTGTTATCCTTCTTCTTCTTGGCCTCAATTGCCAAGGGATCTAGCTACTCAGTATCAATTTCAGAGAATAGGTTGGGGGTGCCAAGGGAATGAACCACAAGGAAGAATACTCAAACATATTTAATTTGAAATGCTATGAAGATAAATGATGCCAAAGTTTTTCCATTTGTGAATGTTTTCCTTATTCATATGCATTTTCTGATTTGGAAAGGGAAAGTGATTTTAAACATTTTCTAAGTTAAGGGATTATAACATACATTGGGGCCTAGAAGAATCTCAATGATCAGTAGCCAGCAGACAAGCTTTGCAAGCCCCATTAATATTTTGTTTTTATTCTTTAGGAAGATAATAAGTAATAGTAATGGAACAGTTTTTAGTTTAATCAGATCCTTAGGGAGTTCTTAGGGAGTTCCCAGTGCCTATTGGGCCTGAAAACATTTCTCTACTACATTTTTGTCTCTACACTCCCTCCTCCGTTCCAGAAGGACCTAGAGTTCCCATGTTACCGCCTACTGCCATCAGAGTTGAATTTTATGACACCTCTACTAGGCAGAGTGAAAGATTAGTGCTGCTAGGATGGTGGAAGGTTTGGGTCATGAAGGATGTGAAAGAAGTGCTGATTTGTTTTAATGCAGTTGGGAACCCCATACCATGTGATCAGCCATGTGCCTATCCAAGAGAATGTGATGGCTAGGAGGCTATTTGTAAATTATTGAATGGTAGCCATGGCCCATTGATCACAGGAAAAAAGGGGAAAGAAAAATGTAGTAGTGAATCTACTTGGGTCAAACTGTTTTTGAATATTCTGTACTTTAGCTATTTGAAGAAAAATAAAAGCTATTTGATGCTATTTTTAATTTTTACTGTTTTTTCCTTTTCTTTTCCCCCCTTTTTGAAGTAGGACAGAATTCATTTTGCTGAGATCAAATAGTTAGGATTAAGGCTGAGTTGAGTTGAGATCTTTTCTTTTTCTTTGATTGCAGGCAATGCAGAGCTGTACTGCAAAGTTAGTGTACCTTTTGTAATGGGAACCACATGTGGGGACAGGGAAAGATCGTATAAGACTGGAAGACTCAAATGTTTATGCTATAATCTCTCCATAGATGGGAAAAGAGGTTTTTATATTCCGTTTTACATCTTTTTGTTTTTAGTATAATTGGGAATGTTTTTTTTTATCAATATAATTAGGAATGTTTTATAGCTTGATTGTTCTTATTTCCAATAAAATCCATTGTGGTCGGTTTTTTTCTTAGGTTGTATTTCTTGCTGCTATGGAGATTTTGGCTGAACAATTTCCTGGAGCCTTTTCAGATTATTCTTTACAAGTACGGTCTTCTCTTTCTGGATTAATTATATACCTTCTGGTGTTTGATTTTATACATGGATCTTCCAAAGTGTTCCTGATTAAAACTATTAAATCATGATACCTTGTCCATGATGAACACAGAATCCTACAGGGAATCTTTTAAAAAGGATCTTCTGAGAAGTTATATGCCAAGAATATTGAGAATGTAAAGAGGCTTCATAATCTGCTAAGAGACTCCACCAATGTGGCTGTGGTTGTTGAGAGGCCTAGTTGAATTGTTGGAGATGTTTGCATCCGGAGAAGATATTTGCATGGTGCATGAGGAGAGGAGAGGAGTGGTGAAGAAGAAAATTAGAAATGTAGAGGAGAAAATAGGGAAGTCAAACCTGATTACATTATTAGAAATTGGAGTAGCTTTGGGGGGGGGGGTTAGGAGGTATAGGAGTTGTCCCTTTCATGAGACCCATTAGATGGCGGAACATGAAGAGGGGGCTTAGTGAGGTAGTGCGTAGAATTTGGATCAAGATTCCCCTCACCCTGAAGAGGAGGTCCAAATAAAAGAGACCTGATCACTAAATGTTCAGGGTCTTTTTATGGAAGGTGAAAAGTTTACGATGTCTATGTTTACAACTTCAAATATGAATATTTTGTTTGGTGACAAGAGTTGTTCATGACGTATGATAAAATAAGGAGGCTACATTAACTACATTTGGCAAGGGTGGAGGTGGACAAGGTGGCTGACGTAAAATTTAGATAAAGGATTGAAGTTTCTGATACAATAACAAGGAATAGGATGGGAATTTGATGGGCTTAACTGAACTGAACTACATTTTGATGGGTTGGTTACAGCAACATATCGTGGACATGGGCCAGTCTAGACTTTGTACTTTGGACTGGACATGCCCAAAACAACATGCAGCCAACACGACAATGGTCTTCTATTTGAACCACCCCAAATTCCGAATAGCCCACCTCATTTCTCTGACTGCCGAAAATACTATAGGTTCATTTTGTTGGTTGCATTGATAATTTCATTTGCATTAGAATAAATGCATGATAACCCAAATAGGCCATTTAAATTTTGATTTATTTTTGCTTTCATGTTTGACTTTATCATGTTTGTTTGGGAGAAAGTCAAATAGTAGTAAAATGATGCTGTCCCCATCTTATACAGAAGAGAATGGACGTAGGAATGCTCTACTCAATTTTTCAAGGATGATTTAACACTCAATTCAACATGTCTCATTCTATGCATGTAATTCATTTTCTAAAATTGTTTAGTTGCATTTTTTTTAATTGTCATCAGTTAATTTTGATCTTATAAATAATTTAAGTTGACATTCTTTTGCAGCTCAAGTGTCAAATATCCAAGTTGGCCAAAGTCAGCCCTTACAAAGTGAGAAAACAATATTATTTTAAAGATTTTCACTTCATTTTACTTGATCTTGTATTTTGAGCATTGACCAATTTTTTATTGATAAACATAATCCATTCTCTAACAATTTATATGGTATGATTTGCAGGTTCAACCATCATGTTAAATGGATTTTCATTGGAAGGCATGTTACATAATCCTGGAAATTGGATTTTTTTTTTTAATTTGTTGTACTTTTATACATCAATTGGATATTGTATTTAAACAATTTGCTTTGAATATTATAATAATAAATAGTTCAGGTACCACAAAATTGCTGCAATTAAGTGGGTATGTCGATGGTCATGTCCGTTGGCTTAGCTATCAACATGACCAAAAGATGTTAGAATTATCCTAGTATAAATAAAAATAAAAAGAAAAGATCTAAGCCGGTGGTCATGAAACTGCTGGTTTAGCCACAACACATAAGGCGGCGGTCATTTAGCATATAAGCTGGCGGTTCGGACCGCCACTTAAGAACATGAGGGAGTTTGACAGAAATCTAAGGCGATGGTCTTTTGGTATCTAAGCTGGCGGTCTAAACCGCCGCTTGATTAATGCTAAGTCGGCGGCTCAGTGTGACTGCCACTTTAGAGCAATTTGAACCAACCACCTAAGGTGGCGGTCTTTTGCATCTAAAATGGTGGTCTTGACCTAAGTCGACAGAAGTTTTGGGGGTGGACTAAAAACCGTTGCGTTAGATCAAAGTCGGCGGTCTTAAGACCATTGAGGGTAATACCTGATGGGTTGATCTTGCATTTGTCATAGTCACTGGGTTTTCATAAGGTGGTTGGACCCAATGATCATTTAGTGTAAATGTTGGGTCCATTAAGAGCCCATGGTGATTGACTCAGGGGTTTACTGTCTCCTACAGTGAATTTGGTCAAGCCTTGTAACGAAGACTGGGTTGAACCCATGTGGCTAATGTGTATGTCGATGTTTGGATCCCATGCTATACAATGAGAGACAACTGGGCAGCAGGTTAAGAGGTTAAGTGAGAACAAACTTAATGGGCCTAAAGCCCATTTTCGAATTGGGTTAATTAAATTAATTAAATAGAGGCAAATCTGGGTTTGGATCAGTAGATAAGGATAAAAGGATAAGTTTTATCCACTTAAAGAGTTCAGATCCAAATAAAGATTTGGATCAGGAAACTCCTAATTTAATTAGGATTAAGCTGATCTTAAACTGCAGATAAGATAAGTGATTATCCTTATCACTTAAAGAGTCTAGATCCAAATAAAGATTTGGATCAGGAAACTCCTAATCAGATTAGGAGGCTGTCTCTTTAAGGCTATAAATAAGAGAGCATGGTGGATATGCAAAGACACCAGACAAGACAACAATCTGCAGAGTTCTTCCCTGTTCTTGCCACCCCTACCCAATTCGATTTCCACTTGTGAGAGTGATCAAGAATTGTTCTTGATATTGCTTCTTGGTAGAAGAAGCAATATGAAGTCATGCTCACTAGCCCTCTACCCCATTATTGTTGAAGAATTCGGTTCTTGCTGAAGAGTCGTCATGCTAATCCTGCTTCATCTCACACTGTGTCATCTTCAGTGGAAGTAATTTTTGGTTTTTTCTTTAGGTGTGAATACCTTCATTGGGAGTTACTGCTATTCCGTATCAGGTATATCCCTCTCCCCCCTTTTGGTTTCAGATTGATCATTGAAAATGTAGTTTTCTAAAATAGGGAATGCAATTTCCAGATAGGAGAGAGAAATTTTTGAAATTTCGCCCAACCTTCCTGCAGGGTGTGGCCATCCATATGATTGATCTTTCATTCCTTTAAAAGGATATCTTATCTTGGCCAAAAAGGAATTGGTAAGAGGTGAATAATTGTGAAACACTAGTCATATGGCTAGAAGCACTAAAATCAATTATCAATGGGGTTTTATGAGTACCTGAGACAAAAAGCATGATATGTAGTGGCACAAATACCTGAGTGAGCATATGTAGAGGAAGGAACAGTCTCTAAAGGAGATGTAGCAGTAGACTCCAAATGGCTGATTATTCGGCCATACTTCTCATACTCATCCCTAGCGGATGTAAGTTGTACTCCCATTGACTTCTCTCCACCCTGTATTTGTTCACCTTGTGAGGAGGTGGCTACATTTGTATTTACACATTTTCCAATTTAAAACTTTTTACCACTATTTCTTTCTTGAGTTTGGTAGGAATGAGCACTGGATGCAGCTTCCAATAGGTGTCTTTAGTGTGTTTAGGTCTCTTGTAGTACTCACAAATAACATCTTTCTTCCCAATGTTAACAACCTTCGGCTTCATCCCGGCATTGGCATAGTGATCAACCTGTGGCTTGATAGACTGAACATGTCTTTTGCTCTCCTCACTGCTCACCATAGTATACGCCTGAGTCCAAGTCACCTCATCCTTTGCTAAAACATTCTGCCTCACAATATCATTCTCCATGTTAAGTCTGGTGAGGAATTCAAAGACCCTAATTCTCTCCACCAACTTCGTATATGTTTTTGCATCCTTTGTGCAACCCTAAACAATAGTCTCCACCAGATCAATCTCTTGCCAAAGATTTAAGCATAGAGAAGTAGATATCTAAGGGTTTCTCCCCTATCCTAGATTATTCACATCATGCTTCAATTTGTAGGCCCGAGCAACATTAAGCTTTTGGGAATAGGTCTCCATGACATTATCCCACACTTCTTTTGTAGTTTTCATCTATAGGTAATGCTGACTAATGTATGGTTGCATAGAATTCACTAACTAACCCATTACTATGTAGTTTTCTTACATCCACCTTTCATAGGTAGGATCATCCTCCTCTGGTTTCTTCTTGCCTCTGGTAATGTAGCCCTATTTTCCTCTACTACACACATGTATTTTAATAGATTGAGACCGGGCTAAATAATTAGTCCCATCTAACTTCAGAGTAGTCACAACCCCAAAAATATTATCTACTAACCCCTTATGTCAAAACCCATAATTTGTGGAATATTTGGTCTTTCGTTCAATTTGCTCCATTGAGTGAACGGATGCAAACGAAAATCAAGTTAGGGTTTTACTAGGCTAGATTTACTGTTCTAATTAAAGAACAACGCTTCAACCTCCCAAAAATAGGGTTCCATAGGACCCAACATGATTGAGAGAAAGAGAAACTTCAACCACTCCTACTAGAGGTTCCAGAACTCAGTCCAACCAAACCGCCCTCAATAGAAATCAAAAGGCCTACCCCAAAGCTCTTGGTTCAAACTCTCTCTACAACCTGTAACAAGATTTCTCCAATTATCTAGGGTTTTAAGAAAAAAAAAATCTCTAAAAACCTGTGTTGGGCTTCAATTAAGGATGGAAACCTCCATAGAGATTCTAAAAACCCTCCTAACTAGGCTGCATAGTTGTTGATTGATAAACCGATCAGTTCTCCATACACATTGTGTATGGGCAAAGAAAAGAGAAAGAAGTTGAAAGTGAGAACCCGCTTTGATACCAAGTTGAGAAATACACCTATAGTAATTCAAAAAATATAGGAAAAGGAAGAAAGAAAGGAAGAGAAAGGAGAAGAAAGAGGTTTCAATAGTAGGTCGTGGAAAAAGAAGAGGGAAGAAAGAAAAGAAGAGTTCGAACCTCTCTCCATCACTAAAGAAATAATTAAAGAAAACAAAAAAGCTCATAACCAACAAACATAACCTTAAACACTACTTAAAAGAAATAAAAACCACTAAGGCCCATTTGTCCCATTCTCACTACACTTACCTTTGGAATTGAAACCATCATCCCAACTGAGATTGAGGTACCGACCTTGCAAATAGAAACCTACGATGAAGAGGACAATGATGATGAGCTGTGCACTAATCTTGACCTCTTATAAGAAGTACAGAAGCAAGCCCAGCTCCAAACCGTGGCTTACCAACAAAGGATAGCTCGCTACCACAACACTCGTGTTAAAAGATGCACCTTCCAAGATGGCGACTTAGTGCTACAGAAGGTCATGTTGCTCGAGCCAGGCTCTGGGAAGGACCGTACAAGGTGACAAGGTGATAAGACCTGGAATGTACAAGCTCAAAACCCTGGAGGGAAGGTCGGTATCCTGTACATGGAATGTTGAGAACCTTAGAAGATATTATACTTAGGGTTTCAAGCTCGCTTGTCGACAATGTATGACTCACTTCAAGAGTTCACCAATGATATACGATGTATTACTTCGATTTATTTCACAAGTTTACGATTCTATATCTATAACTCACTCTCTTCAATTTTTGCCATTTCAATTGATTTCACTGAGAAACGGTGTGGCCTTAAGCTCAAGCTCCATTTCAATTGATTTTTGCACTTACGATTTGGTTTAATCGACCAACCTTTGACACTTTGGTTCAATTATGCACCCTGACACATTGGAACACTTTGGCTCACTTAAACACCTCAGTGTCGTTTTATTACCTAAACAAATTTTGTAAACTATTTTGAAAATTATAAGATATTTAAGGAAAATGAAGCATTCCAGAACATCATTGAGAAAACTCCATTGCTTTACTAAGAAAGGAGATAAGTACATTGCTACTTCAAAAAAAAGAAAAAGAGAAACTACTACAAAGGGAAAGCCGAGCTCAAAAGGCTCGGGCTACACTGTATTTATAGGGGGGTCCAAGAAAAGAGGCAATGTCTTCACTCCTGGCTGGGGGGCAGGTTGTCATCCTCGGTCGTTGCACCTTCCTTGTTGTTGGCATCTACATCATTCTCGTCGCAATCCTCCTCCTCCTCTCCCTCAAAATATGGCTTATTTGTGACCTAGTTCACCAACTGTTTGGTTACAATCGAGATCTTAATTGAGTTTAAGTCGGGTTTAGGATTGAGTGAGTCCATGAGTCAAGGATAAAACCTGAAACCCTTGTTCAACGAATCTGTGGCGTACTCACCCCGCTCCTTTTGGAACAGCATGGAGCCATGATACTCCTCAGCACCTTTTGCCTTGGCAAGGTAGAAGTCCTCGGTGTATTTAAACCTCCATTCCAAGCTATCACCTTGGAATGGAAGCTGCCTAGAAATCTATAGAGTGGGCAGTAGGACTAGAGTTGTAAAGCAGACCATGCTAGGTTGACAGGACGGCCCGCACATAATGCGAGTCGTGTCATGCTATGCCGGCCCATGGGCTGTGCCTCCCTCCCCTAGGATATTTTGGTGGTTGGCCCGACTCGCCCCATGGTTCGAGCCTGTACAGGTCCACGTCGTTTTGTGCCATGCCATGGTGTTACGGTTCAAAACAGGCTTAGCCTTGCCTACGCTTGGCAGGCTTACGTTAGGGATATGCCCGTCATTTTCGCCTATAAGATTTTTGGGAGAACTGATGTCATCTTCAGGCAAACCACCAAAAGCTTAACGTACTCTTTGAGGAGGGGTGGTCGACCTCCTTGAGTGCCTAACCTTGGCACTCCTGGACCTTCATCCCCTAGCGGGGCGGCCCTGGTTAACGGTTAGCATGGCTACCAGGGTTCCTCATGGGCGCACACTTGCTCATGGGGACAGTGTTGGACCAACACTGCGCTACCGATACTCAAGGGAGGCTTGGCATGTGGGCCTGGCTCAAGCATGTCCTTCACCTCGCCAGCCCCTTGCCCAAGCTGATTGAGCTATCCCGTTGCCCCTAGCGCACGGGTGTGTTTCGGCCCAAGCGGTTGCCTATCACCATGGCGCACAGGTGCCTGTCATCATCGGCATACAGGAGACCCTTCACATCGGTGCCAAGTCACCTCATCGGCGCATGGTCGCCTTCCATTATGGTTGTCCCCCTTTAGCACGTAAGCGGCGCCTCCCATGGACCGGTCTGAGCCAGGAGAGTGCCCCGGCCATTGGACTTGAGGTCATAATCCAGTGCTACTGACGTTGGTGGAGCCATCCCATTGGGCAACTCCTAGCCTCTAAGCGCATAAAGGCTTGTCATGGCCTGCCTTGGCCAGTGATAGCTATAAATATATAACTCTAGCAAGTGCACTAGTTATAAAATAGTATAATAATATCGTTCCCACGGGGATTTAACAAAATAAGTATTAGAATCACAATTTTCCTTAATTATTTGGACAATCGAAATTTAGAATTGAGCAAGAGCTATTGAAAATAAAACTAGAACAAAGAAAATAAAAACAAGAGTGATCACTAATCGAATATGCAAATGATGGAATCACTAGGACTTTTGGTCCACCTAACCAATGCAATGAATATTGATGGGTCCAATTATCTTTATCCAAGACTAATTGTTATTCCCATAAGCTGAGATTTTCACAAATTTATTTAATATTCTCTCTCGAGATATACTAAACCTACGCCCATCAGGTAACCCTTCGATCTCTCGAGTAGAGCTCTCAAGATGGAAGTGCATTAAGTCCAAGAAAACCTTTAAATTCAGATGAATCATGTATATATATCTCTATATACCATTCAATTCACACTATGAATTATTCTGTCAATTATGTGAATTCCTCTCTCAGTTCATTCACATAACCCAAATCAATTAAGAGGTGGCCAAGCTCTTAATTGCATTAAGCCCAATAATTCATAGACTATATGGAAATCACAATCTTGGATAAATCAAGAAAATAAAAATATATTCATTAACATGGTTAGGCTTTCCATAGCCCTAGCAAGAAACAAATCAGTTCATGATGGAAGAATTAAAACAAACAAAGGGGAAGAAAGAACTCTTGAATTCGCCCATGGTGCTGAGATCTCCTATTCTTGAAGTTTCTTGAATTCTTGAACCTTTCTTGAACCCTTCTTGACTGATTGCTCTTTGCTTCTTGATTCAAATCAGAAGTTGAATGATTGAATGATTCAGTGATCCAGTGATACCTAAAGCTGGTCCGCCCCCTCCTTTATATAGATTAAAGGGGAGGGGGTGGTCTCCTACTTTCTCTTGAAGTTGATCTTTACAAGAAATAGAAAGTCATATCCTAATTCTAATCCTATCTCTTTATCTCTTGAACTAAATCCTTTTATCACTCTAAGATTACATCAAGAATTTAAATCTAGAAGGATTCTTCTTGGTTTCTTGTTCTTAGATTCGTAATAGACCTCCTTTGCGAATTGGGCTTCAGCCTCGGATTGGGCCTTCCTATGAATTTGCTGCGACTTTGGGCCCAGAATTGACTTCGATGCAGGCTGAATCTGTGAAAGCCCAAAACATGAAAGTTGTGTCTGTTTCTCTTATCTTTCTAGTGGATCTTAAATCAGCCCATTCGGAGTTCGGAGACGCGAGTTAGACCCAAATCACGAAACGATGTCGAAATTGTGAAAAATCATCTGATTTGTCTTTCTTTGCTCTTGATGCCTTCTTTCATACCCTAGACCAATACAAGAAATATGAGTCCAATTAGATGCTAATTTAGTATAAAAGACAGAATAATCGGGGATAAAAATATGATAAATTCTATTCTCATTAGCTAGGACGCCGCATGGGTTTCTTCCGCTGTAGAACTACCCCCGTGACAGTTGGTATCAGAGCAAGTTGGCCAATTGCAGTCGCAGTTGGTTTTTAGCAGATTAGCCCAGAGCCAGTTGAAGCGGTCATTTTGACAAGTAGCATTTTGTGGGGTGCGGTCCCTAGGCACTTCCACCCAGGATCGAGCAGAATTCAGATCAGGCCTGGCAAGAGGCCATTTCATAGTTCGTGTCCCCATTCCAATGACACTAAAACAGCTTCTCTTGCGATTGCAGACGCGATGGTCATTGTCCTCATGCGGGGGCAGACGCGTGAGCCTTGATAGGAATGTGGGTACACTGCTCGAGCAGATTGTTTATCAGGCCTAGCAAGAGGCCATTCAATGTTCGCGTTCCCATTCCAATGACCCTAAAACAGCTTCCCTTGTGGTTGCAGACGCATTGGTTGTTGTCCTCATGCGGGGGCAGATGCATGGGCCTTGTTAAGAATGTGGTTATGCTTGTGGTTGGAGCATGGCGGCCCTACACTGGCAAAGTATCAGGTGGACATGCTCAGTTTTCAGGTTGATCACTTGCAAGCAACAGTAGCTCATCACAAGGCGAGTGTATGTTCGGCAACTCATGGGTAAAAGTTGCCACACTCGCACAGATTGCGGTCAGGTCTCCTTGAGGCAGCAGCATTGGGACCCCCTCGGAGCGAACATGTAGCCCGAACCAGCGAGGTGAAGCGTAGTTTCGAGGGCCGTGAGAGCATAAGCCATGTCTAGGTTTGAGTAACCCGCACAGGGCGAGGTGAAGACCGTAGGCCAGCATGGTGAAAGGGTACACCCAACATCCATCGCCAACAGCAGGAGTAGACCTATCAGCATGTTCGGTAGCATCACTGAAAAGCTACCAAGAAGACGGTTGAGCCTTGAGGTAAGATGATACATGGGGCGGACCTCTGCGAAGCACTACACATTTCTTCGAGGGCCCTTCTTTCACAGTTCAACGGCATAGCCATTGCGCGGTTTGAGTAACCTCGACACTAGGGGTGAAGTGCAGGCAGGCTGGCATGGTGAAATGGTTCCGTCCCCATAAATGGACATCAATATAGGCAAGACCCGGGTTGGCCAGGCGAGCCCTGGAACTGGCTGAAGAGTGGATGGCGCGGGACTCAAACGCCCATTCATAGAAGGAGTCATTGTCGAGGACAACAATGAATTGAGTGGGGGAGCCTGTTACGATTCAAAACAGGCTTAGCCTTGCCTACGCTTGGCAGGCTTACGTTAGGGACATGCCCGTCATTTTCGCCTATAAGATTTTTGGGAGAACTGATGTCATCTTCAAGCAGACCACCAAAAGCTTAACGTACTCTTTGAGGAGGGGTGGTCGACCTCCTTGGGTGCCTAACCTTGGCACTCCTAGACCTTCATCCCCTTGCGGGGCGGCCCTGGTTAACGGCTAGCATGGCTACCAGGGTTCCTCATGGGCGCACACTTACTCATGGGGACAGTTTTGGACCGGCATTGCGCTACCGATACTCAAGGGAGGCTTGGCATGCGGGCCTGGCTCAAGCATGTCCTTCACCTCGCCAGCCCCTTGCCCAAGCTGATTGAGCTATCCCGTTGCCCCTAGCGCACGGGTGTGTTCCGGCCCAAGTTGTTGCCTATCATCATGGCACACAGGTGCCTGTCATCATCGGCATACAGGAGACCCTTCACATCGGTGCCAAGTCACCTCATCAGCGCATGGTCGCCTTCCATTATAGTTGTCCCCCTTTAGCACGTAAGCGGCGCCTCCCATGGACCGGTCTGAGCCAGGAGAGTGCCCTGGCCATTGGACTTGAGGTCATGATCCAGTGCTACTGACGTTGGTGGAGCCATCCCATTGGGCAATTCCTAGCCTCTAAGCGCATAAAGGCTTGTCCTGGCCTGCCTTGGCCAGGATGCCGCATGGGTTTCTTCCGCTGTAGAACTACCCCCGTGACAATGGGCCAAGATGGTCCATGGGACCGAGCCTTGGACCAAGCCAGGCCATGGACTTGGCCAAAACTATGAAAGGTTTATTTAAAAATTGAAAAAAAAAATCTTAAAATTTGTATTTTATATGAATTTTGATATATAAAATTGTTTATATATAATAATTAAATAAAATAATATAATAAAATTGAAAACAATGGTTTATTTTATTAATATATTATTATATAATTATAATATATAATATATTATATTATATATTATTTATATAAATATATATTATGGGTCGTGATGGGCCAAGATGGCACGACCCGAACAATCATGTCGTGCCTGGCACGGCCTGCATACCATCATGCCAAGCCGGTCAAAAATCATGCCAGGTCGTGTCAGGTTGCGAGCAAAACAACTCGATTTACACCTCTAGGTAGGACAAGTAGAAGCTAAACTTCTCGGTGAGGTTCTTCTTGAAGTGCCAGAGGGCGGTGAAGTTCTAGATGATCAAAGGGAAGTCAAAGTGATGACAAAAAGAAATGGTGCCGACCAGGGTTCTAATGGAGTTCAAGTGAAGTTGGGTTAGGGAAATGTCAAAGTACTTCAAGACCTTGATGATGAAAGGGTGAAGAGGAAACCTGAGCCTAGCCTCTAGTGGTAGTTTGAAGACACAAACATCTTCTTTTCTTGTGCTCCCAAGGATATTGACTAAAAGCAAAGGAGTAACCAAAGCGATTGGGGATCCTATAGCGAGCTGCAAGCTAGAGGACATCCTCGGCTATCAACTCTATTAACTCTGACTTGGTTTTGGGCTGCTGGTGTAGCCGGAAGCATGTCGTTAACCACTTCGGAACACCACTTTAGAGATTTATAATTTTTCTAATCCTCACGTAACCTTAAATAACATAGTACGTGGTGAGGAAGGGGTCGAACCCATAGAGAAGCGAGGGAAAAATTATTATTCTTTGTTCCGGACAAATAGAACGAAAATTGAACTAGGGATTGAATAAAATAAAAAAATAAAATTTATTAATGCTAAAATTAAAGGTTCGAAATTAAACAAGACAATAATCAAGATTCAAAAATAAAAGAACACTTAAATCAACGAAAGAAATAAATAAAAGTGATCCAAAATTCGGATCTAGTGGCGGTAGCTATAGATTGGCTAGACGGTTTGCAGGAACCCCTCCTAACAAGATCTGGGCGTCCTTCCATTTTTCAACCCTCGAACCCCTCGAGACACCTTAGCCTTGAACCAGATGAATTCGGATATGCAAAACACACAAGCGAACAAAAATTAAATCTAAAAGATTGCTGAAATAAAAATAACATGAAAGAAAATAAAGAAAATAAAATGATGGTTGATCTGTCTAGTGGCGGTAGTTGCAGATTGGCTGGACTACTTGCAGGAACCCCTTCTGACAAGAGTTGGGCATCCTTCCCTTCTACAACCCTTGAACTCCTAAAGAAACCTTAGCCTTGTGAACTGGTGAATTGACTAACCCCTTCTCTAGGGCCCTTGGGGTCCTTTTTATAGAGAAGGGTGGATAAAACTGAGATTAGAGATAAAGAGGGGGGCGGTAGCTGGGTTTTTGCATAAATATGGGCACCCTAGGGTTTAGAGCCTTTGGGGTAGTCTATGAATAGGCAACGACTGTTCTTAGATTCCAATTTGTCAGCACTTGTTCTTTTAACATGTGCCAGACAACCCCAAATCTTCAAGTGTCTTACACTTGGTTTCTTACCGGTCCAAAGCTCATAGGGAGTCTTCGGAACGGATTTGGTTGGAACCCGGTTCAACACGTATATCGTAGTCTCTAATGCGTAACTCCAAAAGGATGTGAATAACTTTGAGTGTACGAGAAGTGATCGGACCATATCCAATAAAGTCTAGTTCCTCCTCTCTGATACACCGTTTTAGCTGTGGTGTAGCAAGATGAGCTAGTTGTGATACTATCCCATTGTCCTTTATGTAGTCCCTGAATTCATCAGAGAGATACTCGCCACCTCGATCTGATCGAAGGGTCTTAATTTCTCTCCCCAACTGTTTCTCGACCTCTTATCTAAATTCTTTGAACTTTTCAAAAGATTCAAACTTATGTCTCATTAGGTACACGTAACCATACCGTGAGTAATCATCGGTAAAGGTTATGAAATAAATATACTAGTTACGTTTCCTAACATTCATGGGACCACATACATCAGTATGTATAAGGTCAAGTGTGCCTGTTGATCTTTCAGGCTTACCGTTAAATGGCCATTTCGCCATCTTACCCTGAAGGCAAGGTTCACAAGTTGGAAGATCTTTTACAGTTAGAAAATCCAAAGGACCATCATTTACCAACCTTGTGATACGATCTATATTAATGTGGCCAAGTCGGTAATGCCACAGGCACGTGGGATTCACTGTATCACGGGTCTTCTTCTTGGGGATTATTTCCGACGTAGTTTCCGTAAGGTTCGTTTCCAGATAAGGATGGAGAACATAGATACCATTTTCAAGTTCTTCGTATGCGAGGAATTTGTTATTCCGTTTGATAGTAATCACATTACTGAATAAGATAGAATAACCATCAATGCACAATTTTGAGACAGAAATCAAATTTCTTCTTAAATTTGGTACGAAAAGACAATCTTTCAGTACAATAATTCATTATCTGAAAACTAATTCTACAGTTTCTATGGTTGTAGCTGCAACTGTTACAGAAGTCCCCAAGTAGAGCGTCACTTCTTCGTCACTCAGTCTTCTACTTATCTTGAACCCCTGCAGTGAGTTACACGCATGAGTTGAAGCCCCAGAGTCAATACACCAGGAAGCAGAAAGACCAACAAATTGGTCTCTATGATAAAATATTTGGAATTACCTTTCTTCTTAGTATCAAGAAATTGAGGACAATTCCTTTTCCAATGGTGGGCCTGTTTGCAAAAGTGACAGACAGGCATCCGATGCCTTATCCTTCTTCTGCTTCTTAACTTTGCTATTTTTCTTCTGAGCCTTCCCTTTAGCCTTCCGCTTTCTCTTGCTCGATTTACCACCTTCAACAAGCATGGCTATCGGCTTGTCGTTCTTAATCAGTTCTTCAGCCCTCTACAACATATTGCTGAGTTCCTGAAGGCTAACATTTAGCTTATTCATGTTGTAGTTCATGGTAAACTGATTGAAGGAGGGAGGCAGGGAATTGAGGATAGCATCAATTTTAGTGTCATGGTCTAGCCCTAACCTGAGAGCCTCCAGTTCATTAATATAACCCATCATCTTCAGACAATGGTCATGAGCCTGTTGGTTCTCGGTCATCTATGCGGTCATAAACAACTCTAAGACCTTATGACGAGTAGAACGGTTCTACTCCTTATACAGTCATTAGACTATCCAATATGTCCTTGGACACTTTGATCTTATTGAATTGCCTCTGTATCAGATTATCTAAAGAGGCTATAATATAACACCGGGCAAGAGACTTTTTCTCCTCCCATTCTTGATACTCTCTTCGTCTGGCCTCAGAAGCCCTGTCACCTGGACGATCCGGAGTAGGGTTTTTTAGCAATTTTGTCCAATTTCTCAGACGTTAGGACCAGCATAAGGTTACAGAACTAGTCAGCATAATTTGGACCCTTAAGCTTGTTGTCGTCCAACAGTTTAGCGAATTGATTGTTTGCCATTTCTGATAAAGGGCAAAACAAATATTAGTCCACAACCTTATTTGATTCATGTTATCTACATAGATATGGCTTTTAATCTATGTTCCATTTTCATTTATTCATCTCTGAGATTTCCCTCCTATCTCAGTGGCGGAGATTGCGAATTGTCTCTAGAAATGTGGGAAATCACATAGGGTGCATAGAGCCAACCGTTTCAGTTGCATAACCCCACCACCTTTCTGTGAAGGATCACATCCACTCATCTTATGAGTTTTCCCTTTGGCCTCTATCAGATAAGGTTCATTGCCATTTTAGATTAAACCTTTCTGTCCAGTGAGTGCTCACCCATCATGTTTGTGAATGCCAAGGTACTGTAGAGAGTCTTCCATTTTAGGATAGGCCCCTCCCACATCGGTCTATGACGCCCCTACCATCTTATGAAACAATCCAACAGATCCAGCAGCAAATGGATAACCCAATTTTATGGTGTGTTTCCTCACTACTGAAGGACCCATCTTCATGTTAATGATGGAAGGCCTTTAGAGAGTTCATCATATGAATCTCCCTATCACATGCACTCATATTTCAGTGGAGGGAACGAAATATTACGCCCTAGTTTAATTTAGGTCAAACCAAAGTGACTCTCACTGACTTTCATAAAGCCAAATTTAGATGGGCCCTAAACGACTAAAGTTCCACATCGTTCTTCTTGGGGAGGAAGCTAAAGTAAGGCCCACCACGAGGGGAGATCATCCAATGATCTTAGGGACACCATGGAAATGATGTGCATTCAATCATGGTGTGCGCAAGTACTTTCCAATGATCTTAGGGACACCATGAAAATGATCTTAGGGACACTATCGAATCAGCAAGGGCTAAGTACTTATGGCCCATGAACGTTGCACATCACACATCCATGCATCACATGCATGAAAAACATAATTGATTCAATCAATTAAATAACTGTCAAACCCATAATTAAAGCCCATATAAATTCATAATATTACTGATTAATATTATCTAGGTATATAGGCTAAATTGCAAAGAGCAGTGGCCCATATAGCTTTTATGCTAAAATGGGCTAAAGTAGTTTTAACATATTAAAACTAGGTTTTATAGATGTGGGCTGAATTGCATCTTGCAATTAACCATCAATTCCTGGACCCATGAGTGAAAAATTAGGGCTGAAAACAGCCCCCATCGAACCTCAGATTCGATCCAACTAGTTTGGTCCAATCTGGTACGAATGGGTCTAGGGTTTGATTTTTTAATTCAAGATTTAATTCAATAACATGATCTGAAATTAAATTACTAATACAAGACAATCAAGAATCAGTAGGAAGGTTGTTCGTAGGACTGCTACCCTGCAAAACAGAAGTTAGATCGTAGTATGCGGTTTCCAAAACTACAAATCGCAGATGGCCGAACCCTAATCTGCGAAATTCTCCTCCTTGCGCATTCTGCTTCAACTTCGAATGGAATAAAATAGAAAAACCTATTTTCTATTAATATTACATCAAAATTGAATTCCTATACATTCCATCTAAAGGGATGAGAGATCCATCATATAGATGGTCGAACCCTACAGGAAGGTTGGGCGAAATTTCAAAAATTTCTCTCTCCCATGTGGGAACCACATTCCCTATTTTATAAAATTGCATTTTCAAGGATCAATCTTGAAACCAAACCGGACCAGATCTGAAAGCCAAAGGTAGGAGAGGGATACACCTGATACAAAGTAACAGTAACTCCTAACGAAGGTGTTCACGCCCAAGGGGAAAAACCAAAGACTGCTCTTATTGAAGATGACACAGTGTGAGGTGGAGCAGAATCAGCAGGATGGCTCTTCAGCAAGAATGTTATGGAGGGTTGGTGAGCACGACTTCAGATTACCTTTTCTACCAAAAGGTAATATCAAGAACCTTTCTTGATCACTCTTACAGGTGGAGATCGAACTGACAGGGGCGGCAAGAGCAGGAAAGAGCAGAAGACAGGAGCAGTCGAACTGTAGATTTTTCTCTCTTTGTAATCTGTGAACTGAGAATTGTATCCTGGAGGTTCGCCCTGCTCCTCTATTTATAACCTTTAAAGAGAGCATCTCCTAACCCCATTAGGAGTTTCCTAATCCAAATCTTGTATTTGGATCTGAACTCTCTTTAAGAGATAAGGATAATCCCTTATTTTATCTGCAGATAAAGATCAGCCTTCATAATCAAATTAGGAGTTTCCTGATTCAAATTTTTATTTGGATCTTAACTCTCTGAGTGGATAGGAATAATCCATTATCCTATCTACTGATCTAAATCCCAGAACCGCCCCCTTTTAATTAATCTCATTAAGCCAGATCGAATTGGGCTTTAGGTCCATTAAGTCTATGTGCTCACTTAACCTCCAAACTGCTGCCCAGTTGGCTATCCTTATATGGCATGGGACCCAAACATTGATCTACACATCAGCCACATGGGTTCAGCACAACCTCTGTTACAAGGCCTGGCCGAATTCACTGTAGGAAACAGTGAACCCCTGAGTCCATCACCATGGGCTCTTAATGGGCCCAACATTTACACTAAATGGTCCTTGGGCAGATGCAAGATTAGCCCATTAGGTATACCCTCAATGGTCTTACACTTAACCTCTTAGCCCATAACGATCCAACACTGCCCGACAAGAGAGGACCTCTCCCTCGGCTGCAAGGTACAATGCTGCACTCTCTACTCATATGGATCCCGGGAATTAAAACCTTTTGCAAACATTTTGAAACCATAATATATATATATATATATATGTATATCTCTATATAAATATATTTTGCAAAACAAATTTCAACGGTTGAAATCAACTGCCAGCAGTTTAGGTTTCCATCAGAGAGAGTGCATCCCCGATCATTCACTTTGTCCAACAAAGGGGCTGATCCTGTCACTATGATCACCCACTCAGATGAATTCTCGGACTGTCCCAACATACCCAGGTTTCGACCCCCTCTAAGGATCTCACTGATTGACATATCAAAGATAGCCCAATCCGACACCTAGTGCAGTATCATGATCGAGTCTAGGGATCAGGTGTAACATTCCAGTTTTTCCCATATATCTCTAAGGTCCAGGGCAATACTGGAATTTTGGTCCGGTTCAGGGTTTCAAGAAAACCCACATTGCATGTACCTCAGGTCTCACCTTGGTAGTTGAGACAAGCCACCCCAATCAACTTGGCGGCACATCAGTGTCAGCCTTGGCAGGATAAATCTCCCCAGATTTATGCAACGACTGTGAAGATTCTAAACTAACACGAGTCTCATATATGTCCAGTTTAAGTGTATTACACATAAACACACCATGATAACACAAATCAAATATGTACTTTATTCATTTACATTAAATGTCATAATGTACATCATTCTGATTGGAGCTAAGGGCATACACTAACTAACAAAGGAGAGGGCACCCAATATTATGTAGTGCTGAGATTTAATGGCTAAAGGCTAAATCGTGAAGATTAGAAGTTAGGTGGCTCCCTAGGGTTAGAATGCTAAAAAGAGAGTGCCCTAGAATGGATGGTGAAGATTATAAGGGATGGAAGGTGGAGATTTAGCAGCTAGGGGCGGCTAGGATTTAGTAAGGATGAAAAGAATGAGTTAGAAGGCGCCCTAGGGTTCACTAAGGAGAGGGGAGCATGCTAATACAGTAGGAGGGGCGTCATTCTGGGTTTAGCAGATAGAGGCGCCCTCCTGTGCTCAGATTTTCACAAAAACACCCCCTCTCTCAGCTGGACTTCACACCAGCTTCCCGAAAACTGCATTTCAGCCTTGAAACTCCCTAGTTTTCTCCAAGATTTGCGCAAAGACCCTCAGAGATCACAATATTGAATTTAATTGGGAAAATGGGACATTTTGACTATTCTAAGGCCGAAAATACCCCTGAAATGATGCCCTTAAGGCATCAAACTACAGAGTTATCAACTGCCTATGGGAGGTTGAGGCCACTTTATGAGAACCTTGCTATTCTTGTAACGGGGACCCCTCCTCGGCACGAATGGCTTGTTGTCTCTCTCCCTCTAACTTACTATCTGACATCGGTAAAGAAGGAAAGGAAGAAGTCTCACCTGAAAATGCTAAGGAATAGACCAACCGACCATGCCAAACCCTTTAATCACTTCAAGCTCTCTATCTCTCCATCGCACAACTCTCGCTCAAGACAAGTGGAATGGACCCCTCAAGCTTTGCTTTTTATTGGAAAAAGGTACAGTCCATCAATGATCATAATCGATCTAATCAGATGACCTAAAAGACATGGTGGTTCAACTTTCAAGGCACCAAACCTTGTTTAGTGCGGTTTTGATGTTCACAATAGCTAAATATCGCGTTGCATCTATATGTACCCACCACACAATCTATTAGAAAACCTTCGCCAAACTAGCCAAACTGATGCCAACCCATGACTTGATGGAACCGCCTACAGAACACTTAAAAATCTAAACGAGAATGAACTACTTCCTTTGCCCAAGACGTTCACCTCAGGCTCAGGAGTTGGAGGCAATTGATGAGGGGGATGAGGGGTAAAAGTGACATGCCTGTTATTCACTACCACATGGACATCCAGAACCACCTCAGCATCTGACGTGGTAAGACCTTAGAAGAATGCTCTTCGTTAGTTTGATTTGCACCGCCCAAGTACAACTAACCCACTTGAAGGCAGATCAGCGAGACTGGCCAAGAAGGACGGTAACGACCTCAAATCACTTATGCAACCCGAACAAGCGGCGACCTAGCGAGGCAATCCATCCTCGTGAAATCCAACCTACATAGTCTACCCACCTTGATTCGTTCAATCCACTTAATGACCCCAAGATATGCAGAGGGCACGTCGCCCACATGGCGACGGTTACCCTATTCTCCCCCATTTCTTGGGGAAATGACGAGTGGTCAACCTAGTAACCATTCCCAAGTATTCCCTGGATTTTGGTGGTCAAGGCCCATTACCTCTGAATACGTTGAGGGCAGTTCGACCAAACCCAAAGTCCTATATAAGGGCGACCCCTTTCCCTCCAACAAACGTTGTCATTCTGCTTTGATCTCTTCTCTCTCTCTCTCTCTCTCTCTCTCTCTCTCTCTCTCTCTCTCGTAGCTTGATACTAACTTGACCATCGAAACTCCCTCGCCCGGATCACCCCTCAGGGCTTCCTAACGTGTACTTGCCTTCATTCGAGTCATCAGTCTAATAGAGAGTGGTGCAGTCGAGCATATATAGATATAGATATACAAAGATCTTTTGATTTTCTTTAGTTTTTATATATTTATGTAGATTACATAAGATAATACTAGCGGGGACTCATGCGATGCACGGGATTTATCAAGGAAAGTGAAATGACCAATACTTATAGCTAAGGAAAGAGTGCAATGTTATTTAAAATAATTAAAACATTATTTGAATAATTTATTACAAAAATGGTTTAGTAGTTTAGTAATTTGGATTAATTATATTAATATTTTTTAGCAAAAAATAATAATTATTGTTAATTATTTAATAAAGTAATTATTTTTTTCTACATTTTTTGTTAGTGTTCTATTTTATTTATTTCACTTAATTAATGATTAAAAGTTTCACTTTTTTGTAATTATCACTTAAATATTTAAAATAATTAAATATTAGTAAATATATAAAATTAGGTTATAGTTATAATTAAATTAATCTATAGTTAACTGTTTTAGTCATTAACTAAATTAATCTAAGCCCAAATTTAGGGTCTAGACTTTGGATCAGGCTTGGATTGATCCTCATCTTGACCCAACTGACCCAAGTTGCATGCATCATAACATTCGTAATTAGACTGAACCAAAGTCACCAAACCAAGTGCACCCATGCAGGTATTATTTTTAGGTTTTTTTAACTATTTTTAGATAATATTGAAGCCAAAGGAAATATGAGGGATGGGCCACCCACATTGTGTAGCCCAATGAACCAAAAAATTAAAATTTTCAAGCTAAATTTTGATAGTGTATTAGTAGTTTTTAAGAGTGATTGGCCTAGCCCAGCCCACATTGGACTCCAAGTTAAGCTTATTAGGGGTTGTATAGTTTGGGCCCTATCTGCTAAAGTCATCATTGGATTCCAAAAGTTTGATGCCCAATTAGATTTCGAATCTGATTATCATTGATAATGTGTGGGCTTGGTGCATATCTCAACTAGACCTAAGTCAAAAGAAACTAGTTGTTTGAGCGTGGAAATTTATAGATCTAATTGGGTTAGGGTTAGGTTAAGTTATAAATTATTCGTTACTTTTTATTATTAATTTCAATTGTCCTATCAATACTAATTTTTAATAGATGCTAGATAAAACCTAGGGGTGAGCATTCGGTTTATTTGGTTAAAAGTCGAACCGAATAAACCGAAATTTTAAAAAATGAACTAAAAAACATAAAAATTGAAATTGAAACCGAAACCACAACCGAAATTTTTGGTTATTTCGATCAAAACCAAATTTTAATAATATATACTCCATTATATATATTATATGTTACATGTTATATATTATATCTTACATATTATATATCATATATTACATATACTAATATACTAATAGAAAGTTTGGTTAATTTGGTTAATCGAATTTCTAATTCTAAAACCTAAAACCGAAAACTAATTTAACCAAAAATAAAAAAAAAACAAACAAAAAGAAATAGAAACTAAAATTTTTGGTTTGGTTTTCAGTGTTAACCGAATGGTGCTCACCCCCAATAAAACGTAATAAAACTTGTTGATTAATTAATAAATATATTATTTATTAATGTAATTATTAATACTATTTTAATAAAAATTGAATTTGTCAAAATACTATTAATTATTAAAATACTATTACTTATTAAAATATTTAATTATTAAATTAATCTATTTATTTAAAATATAATATTTTTATGGAAATTATCATATTTTTAGAAATATTGGTAATTTCTTGACTGAAACTAATTAAATGTAATTTTTGATAATTAAATATAATTTTCTGCTATTTATAGCTTAAATTATAATTGTTATTAATTATAGTTTAAAAATAATTATTGTTAATTATATTACTGTTAATAATTAAAATACATTATTTTTTCATTATTATTCAATAAGTTTTCAATAAAATACAATTAATTTAATTTTTAATTATTTTAACTATTTTAATTAAGTTTTAGGTTTTTCAGAATGTTTAGATTCTTAATTAATTTTCGCTATTTTTTTATTATTATTCAGTAATTTTTGCATATGAGTATTTTTCAATATTTTTTAGTCATTACAAAATTAATTTTCTTTTAGTTTTAGTAAAAATAAATTAAATAACTAAACAAATACCACATTTAATAGAAAATACAATTAATTTTTAATAATTTCTCACTTGGTTATTTTTTAAATACTTTTTGGTATTTTTTAATAATAAAATCCTATTAATTGTACTTTTATTTATTTTTTAGTAAATACCCTTATTAATATAAATTACTAATTTTCAATATTTTTTAATTATTTTTAGTATTTTCATTACGCTTAGGTTTTTTAGAAATTTCTGGATTTTTAATTAACTGTTGGTATTTTTTTTCATTATTATTCAATAATATTTGCATATGAGTAATTTTTGCAATAAAATACTGTTAATAAAACAGGTTCTATATTTTAAAATTTGATTAACTTTTATCTTTTGTGATGAGTTCATTATGCACAATAATAGTGTCATCTCATAAAAATTATTAATTAATTAAAAATGCATTAATACAAAGTTATCTAATAATATTATTAAAACTATCAATTAATATTTTTATATTTAAATTTCTTATTTTTATTAGCGTTTATTAAGTTTGATTTTTAAGTGAAATTGAAACACATTTTTATTAGTTACTAAGTTTTGTTAATATTTATTTTAAGTGAAAGTTTAGTGTTTTTAATATTTACTCATTTTTATTAGCATTTATTAAGTTTTGATTTATATTATAATCTCTCTCTCTCTCTCTCTCTCTCTCTCTCTCTCTCTCTCTCTCGCTCTTAAATCTAATAATAACATGCATTAAAATAAAGGGAAAATTTCACTTTAGCACCCTAAACTTTGGGGTAGTGTCAAGTAAAGATCAAAGTATCAGTATCAGATATCTTATCGGATAACTCGGATACGGATACAGATACACTTTGGGAATGCATGGATGCGAACGAAATATATAGAAATGCTTGGATATGCTAGTGAAATGCACACAAATCACATAAATACATTAATCATACTAAACCAAAAGTTGAATTATCTAGGATAAGATATAAACACATGAGAAATGCATACTTCAATAGTAGGGCTGTTCATAAGAAGGCCCAACCCGATCAAACTGACCAACCCGGACCGACCCAACCCGAGTTGGCCGGTTTTTCATTAGCACTGGTCGGTTTCGGGTTGTGCAAATTCCTAAACCGATGATTCGGGCTGTTCATCAGCACGACCCGAACCGAACCAACTTATTTCCTAGTTCAAACATGAAGTTCCAAAGCCCATTAGGCCACCTAGTTTTTGAATGGTTACAAGAAACTTTGGATTAGTGAATAGTGATTAATGAACAACTTTTGTGATTAACTTTTCATTTAAATTTTATCATATGAGATGGCTGAAATGATGTTCAATTTATGATTGTTTTTAAAATTAGCAAGATTTTATCACAGGGATGAACTTAGAACCGAAACCGACCCAAACCGACTCAAACCGACCAAGTCGATTTTGCTTAGCACTGGGTCGGTTTCGGTTTCTCTGTCAGGTAACCCGACTAGGTCGGGTCGGTTGGAAAACCACAATAAACCGACCCAACCCGACCCGTGAACAACCATATTCAATAGGTTATATGAATGGAAATATTACAATGAACAAGGGAAATTGTCTAAAACTCGCCATGAGTTTTCAGCATTTCTCTTAAATTCACCACAACTTTTCAAAATGTCTAAAACTCACCATGTCACTAACATGACATTAAATAGACCAACGGGTGTTAATATATTACCATTTTAACCTTCATAGAAAAATAAAATATATACAAAATAAATTAATGGGTGTTAATATATTACCATTTTAATATTTAGACAAAAAAGAAAAATTTTCAAAAAATATTTTCAAATATAAAATACATAAAAATATAGAAATTACAAAAATATAAAAAATTATAAAAATTGCAAACAAAATAAAAAAAATTATTTTCAAATTATAGAAACTATAGTAATTGAAAAACAAAATCAGAAAATGAAAAAATTATAGAAAAAACACCAAAAATTATAGAAAAACATAGAAATTTCAAATAAATAACAAAAAAAATACAAGAAAATTTATAGATTGTGGAAAATAAAAAATGTAAAAAAACAGAAATTATAAAAAATATTGGAAATTATAACAAAACACTAAAAAAATAAAAAAACAAGAAAATTGAAAACTGAAAAGGCCCATTTTTCCTCTAACTCACCATTCAAGGGTAATTTGGTCATGAAATCATTATTTATGCTGACATGGACACCTTTGTTAAGAAGCATTAACGGTGCACTAACGGAAGGTGAGTTTTGGAAAATAAAAACTTACTTACATGGTGAGTTTTAGACATTTTGAAAAGTTGTGGTGAATTTAAGAGAAATGTTGAAAACTCATGGTGAGTTTTAGACAATTCTAGAACATTCAAACATTGTACAATAATTATCACTCTTTTAATTTTATAATTATAATTTTCAATTTTTATTAATTTTTGGGAATATTTATTAATTTAGTATTCTATTTAAATAACAACTATTTTTAAATAATAAACATGTTTTCATTTTTAACATATAATGTTGTTATTTTACACATAATTGTAAAATAAAACAAATAAATCATTTAAGGTAGATAAAATAAATTATATTTAATTTTCAGTTTTTATTAAATTTTTTGGGAAAATGAAATCTTAAATTATTTGTTTCAGTTTTTATAATTATAATTTTCTGTTTCCCATTAATTTTATTGGAAAAATTTATTTATTTTGTATTTTTATAATAATAACTCTATTTTTCAAAATAACTATGTTTTCATTTTTAATATATAATTATGTGTAAAATAACATATATAAATCATCTAAGGTAGATGAAATATATTATTTTATAATTTTTAGTTTTTATTAATTTTTTTGAAAAAAATAAATCTTAAATTATTTATTTTAGTTTTTGAATACTATTTTTTTTAACTTGTATTAAAAATGAAAAACAATCCAAAAGTACTCAATGTACAATTTTGTCAAACTAGACACGGATACACTTCCATATCGATGTGTATCGGATTGCATCCACTGATGTGGTGCAATACGGCCTGATACGGAGGCATATCGTACCAATATGCATGACTCGTAGGATAGGTATCCAGTAGACCTGGCAATTGGGTTGGGTGGGTCGGGTTTGGGTTGGGTCAAGGTACTTCGGGTTGATTTCGGATCAGGTTGAATTTCGGGTTGGGTTATCGAATGCTAGACCCTAACCCTAAATGTTTGGGTTAGGGTTGACCCATGGGTCAATTCGGGTCATCCCAAAAAATAATTGAAATTAAAAAAAATAAAAAAAAATACATGAAATATGTTAAAATTAAAAGAATTAACCTTAAAATTCCAAATATAAACTAAAAAGCTTCAACATTTAACAATTTAATGAGTAAACAATAAAAAGTAAAGACTAAATAGAAAAAATTAAAGAGTGGAAACTTCTAACAATGCATAAATAATCCCAATTAGATTTGATAATCGGGTCAACGGGTTGACCCATGACCCAACTCAACCCAACCCAATTTTTTTTTGGGTTGGGTCGGGTCGGGTCATTTTCACATTCGGGTAGCTAAATATGAAACCCTAACCCTGTTTTTCGGGTTGGGTTGGGTCAACTTTTTGCCAGGTTTAGTATCCAGTTAGTATATCTTGTATCCATGATCATGGATATGGATATGATATGCCACGTATCGGGAGTATCGTATCAATACCTTAATCCTTAGTGTCAAGTTAGTACCCAAACTTTCAAACGTGTCACTGTAGTACCTAAACTTTCAAAAAGTGTCAAGTTGGTCCCTATCGTTAACCGACCGTCAGTTATCTATTGAAAATGTCAAAACTACCCTTCAAAAGAAGACATTGTTCATTGTTTTCTACCTTGAGACTGAACCGGTTGAGGTGTTTGAGATTCTAGATTAATGAAGTCATTGTTTTCTACCTTTAGATCTAAAACACATTCTTGTCTAGTTATTTCTTTGCTTCCAGTTATTGTTTCCCTTTATTATATTTCATGCTTTTTCTCACTTTTTATTTGATGATAACTCATTTAGTCTCAAGGTAGAAGACAATGAATAGTGTCTTCTTTCGAAGGGTAGTTTTGACATTTTCAATAGATAACTGATGGTCAGTTAATGGCAGGGACCAACTTAACACTTTTTGAAAGTTTAGGTACTGTAGTGACACGTTTGAAAGTTCGGGTACTAACTTGACACTACCTCCAAAGTTAAGGGTACTGAAGTAGAATTTTCCCTAAAATAAGATGCCTTGGAAAACCCAAATCTTTCTATCTCTCTCTCTCTAATAGTGTACAGTTTTATTGATCCAATCAAAATAGACAATGATTACTTTTTTATATTTTTTAAAACAAAGGAAAATAGAAAAGAATACAAAAAATGGAGAAAATAGATAAATAACTTCTCTCAAAAGAGATGCATGCTGGCATGGCATGTCTAATTTTATTATATATATAGATTTGTAAAAAATATTCACCCTGCCTCATAATTGGTTCAGTTTTAGTTTTAGGTCTATGTTAATGTGTTATAGTTATAGAGCCAATTAATAAAATAATCGTTTGGAACTGGGCTACCCTATCCCGAACCAGACCCGATCCATCGTGGTTTCTGGGTTGGCTCAAACATATATATTAAAATTGGATTGTCCATGTCAGTCCAAAAAAAAAAGTTTGATTGTTTGAACCGAACGAACAACCCATTCTAACAAAAAAAAAAAAAAAAAAATGGTCAAAACCATTGGACAGTTCAAACGGTTTGACCAACCAGGTCAACGGTTTGTTAACCAAATCAACGGTTTTTGGCGAAGTAATGGTTTTAGGGTAAAACAAAACCTGTCACCTAATCGATTCCCAGTTTTTCCGTTCAAATTTGAAAACCATGATATAAATCAAATAATATAAATAGGTTGAGGTTAAACAATTAAAAAATTATTAATTTAAAAATCCACTAAACCTTCACTAAAAATAAATATTAACAAAGCTTAGTAAATAGTAAAAATGTGTTTCAATTCCACTTAAAAATCAACTTAATAAATGCTAAAAAAATACGAAAATTAAATATAAAAGTATTAATTGATAGTTTTGATAATATTATTAGATAACTTATGAGTTGAGACCTTGATAAAGACTAATAAAAAAATATTAATTGGTAGTTTTAAAATACCAACAATTAATTACAAATCAGAAACATTTTGAAAAACCTAAACATAATTAAAATACTAAAAATAGTTAAAAAATATTGAAAATTAACAATATTTTATATTAATAAGGGTATTTACTGAAAATAATTAAAAAGTACAATTAATAGTATTCTATTATTAAAAATACCCAAGCCAAAAATTAATGAAAATTAGTTGTATTTTTTATTAACTATGGTATGTATTTAGTTATTTAATTTATTTTTACTAGAAGCAAATGCAAATTAATTTTGTAGTGGCTAATATGCAAAAATAAACGATGAAAATACTAAAAAATATTGAAAAAAATACTCATATGCAAAATTCGAAAATTCTGAAAAACCTAAAGCTTAATTAAAATACTAAAACCTAGATCTTGAGCCTGAGCCCAACCCTTATATAAGTTCCGAAGCTTGAGCCCGAGCCCGAAGCCTGATCTGTATACAAAATGTCTTATTTTCAGTATACTTTTATAAATTAATATTATATTAATTTAATAAATTAATAAACTAATTTATATTTTCTAATAGTAAATTGATATTTATTTGAGAAAGTCCAAGCTCGAGCCCATGAGCTTGAAATTTTGTCCAAGCTTGAAAAATAATAGGTCAGGTTGGGCGGGGCCATTATGCTACCTAGCCCATGAATAGATCTAATTGTATATACAAACAATTGTATACATAAAAATCATATGAAATAAAAATTTAAACATCTTTTTCATTTTTTTTTTAAATGGACTTCTCATAGCTTGGCCTGGTCCGTGGCTTGGCTTAGTCCAGCACAACCTGATTTACACCTCTACTTGAACCTACCTAATACTGGGGATAAGGCGAGGAAATTCGAGGATTCCCCATCCTTGATGAGGATTGGAGTGCCTTGCCCCTGAACTCGATCGACGTTGAGGAGTGGTTGCCTTGCCTTGAACCCACCTGACACTAGGGACGGGGTGGGGATGGGGTAGAGTGTGTTGACTATGGGTAGGGATAGGGATGGGTGCCCCACTCTGAATCCACCCGTTGTTATTCCTATATAATTGTTAATTATTAGTGAAATTAATAAAAATGTTAGTTTTTATAATTATTTTTATTTATTTAAAATTAATCAAAATTTCATTTAAAAATAATAAAATAATAATAATTATTAAAATTATTATAAATTATTAATAAAACTAAATTTATTAAAAACTATTTATTCATATTAAATTAACAATTATTATTTTTATAAATTAATATTAAATAAAAATATAACTATTAAAATTTTAGATATTAACAATAATTTTTTTTAGTTAATTAACAACAAATTTTAATTATTAATTTAATATTAATTAACAATAAATAAAATTATTAAATCATTCAGATTGCACGAATCCCTGCTAGCAATAAAGATGAGGATGACATATCCACCACCAGCAGCAGGCAGCAGCTGTATCGGTATCGCCTGTCGTCTCCGAGCCCGAGATCATCAAATCAACGAAACAGGCAAAACCAGAAACGAAATTGATGCCGGTCTTCAAAACCCCTTTTAATGGCTATGCCGTTAAGTTCAGCCCCTTCTACGAGAACCGCCTCGCCGTCGCCACCTCGCAGAACTTCGGCATCCTCGGCAATGGGCGCGTCCACGTTCTCGACCTCACACCTGCTGGCCCCATCGCCGAGTTCTGCGCCTTCGAAACCGCTGATGGCGTCTACGACTGTACCTGGTCCGAGGACAACGACAACCTACTCGTCACAGCCGTCGCCGATGGCTCCGTCAAGCTCTGGGACCTCGCTCTTCCACCCACCGCCAACCCTATTCGCTCCCTCCATGAACATTCCCGCGAAGTCCACTCCGTCGACTGGAACCCTGTCCGTCGCGACTCCTTCTTGACCTCATCCTGGGACGACACTGTCAAGCTCTGGACCGTTGACCGCCCTGCCAGTGTTCGCACCTTTAAAGAACACGCCTACTGTGTGTACTCCTCCGTCTGGAACCCTCGCCACGCCGACGTATTCGCCTCTGCCTCCGGCGACTGCACAGTCCGCATCTGGGACGTCCGGGAGCCGGCCTCGACCATGATACTCCCCGCCCACGAGTTCGAGATTCTCTCCTGCGATTGGAACAAGTACGACGATTGCGTAATTGCCACCGCCTCTGTCGACAAGTCTATCAAGGTTTGGGATGTGAGGAGTTTCCGTGTTCCAATCTCCGTGCTTCAAGGGCACACTTATGCCGTCCGGAGGGTGAAGTTTTCGCCGCACCGGGACAGCCTGATTGCTTCCTGCTCGTATGACATGACAGTCTGCTTGTGGGATTACCGGGTGGAAGACGCGCTTGTTGGGAGGTACGATCATCACACTGAGTTTGCGGTGGGCGTCGACATGAGCGTTCTTGTGGAGGGGCTTTTGGCGACCACCGGCTGGGATGAGCTTGTTTATGTTTGGCAGCACGGAACTGACCCAAGAGCGCCTTGAAGGGAGAATCCTCTTTTCCTTCTGTTGTTGTTAGAAGAAAAGCGGAAATGAGCAGAAGTAGCAGCTGCAAACAAGAAGGGTAACTGCAATACTTGTTGGAAATTGGGGAGTCTTATCGGGTATGTTGTATGTTATTCTCTTGCAGAATAATTGGGATTTTTGGTTGTTCAGGGATATTGATGAACAAATAACTGAATGATTGATTTGTATGATACTCCCCCCAGTATATTGAATTGCAATAAAAATGAGTTTTCTTCTTTCTTTTTATCATCCCCATATTCCATCTATAATGTGAACTCTGCAATTGATTAATATTTGCTTCCAGGCATCTAAATGAATTTGTTTTGATTTGAAAGACAGTTTGCAGCTTGTTTGTGGTAGTCTGAACAAGGAAGGATTCTAATGGAATCAAGCCTTTTCACTTTGATAGGATTGTTGGAACTTTTTGGGATTTTATTCTGTTTTCAAGGACCACTGGAATGAGACATATGTCCCTGTGGGGATTTGTTATAGGGAGTTGGCATATTCGAATGGCCATCTGAATTTGAAGAGAATTACACAACTATCGACTATTTGTTGGACTGGCCATGTGGACCTATTGGACTTTTGATTTTGGTATTTTTTGATTCAGTGATGGAAAATTGTTGAGTTGAATGGTCTGGATTGAATAAGAGTCTTAGATAGTAACTGTTGGGTCATAGAGATGATTATTATGGTTAACTTAGTATGGACATGAACTGTAATAAGTCTGCATTTGGCATTCCTTGTTTTAAGGACTTATCTTCTTTTTGAAGTTAAAAATTCAGGTTCATAAAGGTATTTTAACTGCAAAAGGAGATAAGTTCTTAAAATAAGGAATGCCAGATGATGCTTTAAGTGGCATTAAGTGGAATTAAGTGGATTAAAATAAATCCATAAGATTACCTGTTGGCACTTCAAATCAGCACCATTCTTTTATGTGAATGTGAACTTATATTTAAAGGGCAAGCCAGTTTTTGAAGAAAGATGAACAATTGAGGGCATCCAAATTCAAGAGGAAGTTGGCTCCAGATTGACAATGCCCATCAGCCTTGTCAGGCCTTTCAAATTATTTTCTTATTTGTTTTATTTTTTGGGGCATCTAGAAAGAGAGGTTAAGAAATCCATATCTCTGCCAAGTAGTGCAAACTTGTTGAGAAACTTCCAAGTCCAGGCTAGGTTGAATTTCAGTAATAGTGCTGCTATATCCCTTGCACAAGTAGGGGCTTCAACCATCCTGGAGATGAGTTCTATTTACTTATTTTCCCTTTTGTGGTTCCAGTATGATATACTGTGATATACTGTTAAATCTTGTGTTCCTATTTGATATATTTTAATATTATCATTAGGTCCAACAACCATGTTGTGTCAGTGATGAATGATCATTTAGTTTTTGTGGATGTGTTGACCAAGCACCAACTAGATTTCTTCTGAACAAAGTATTGAAAAAAGCATCTGAAATTCATTTCTATTGCTAATTCACAAATTGGCACAATGACCCTTGTTTTTTATCATAGGTGTTTAGTTAATTTAACAGCAGTGTCACTCATGCCATATATTTTTGATTATTTTGTATATAACAGTACATTGACAAGTATGTTCACCAAAGTTTAAAGTTGTTAAGTCAGTATTTGCAACAACTTGGTAAAAAAATGGCTGGGTATCTAGACTAACAAGTTCGTGATGGTTGAATCATATACATGTGTATGCATGTGTGTGTGTGTGTGTGCGTTACCAATATTTCTGGCATGCAAATGACTTAATAGTTCAAGCAATGCATTGTCTCGCCTCTGTTGCCCTTTATGTGATGGCAGAATTATTTATACTCCGTATGGTCATGGATTCCATTTTATCAAGTCCCTACAGCTGCTTTCCCTCCATTTTACCTTGAAGTAATGCTAGATCATGAAGTTTTGCCTTCTGAACATGAGATCTGTTCTCCTTGGACTTGGGGGTCCTACTTTTGCCTCTTACCATAGATTATTGGAGGAGATTTGGCTAATGCTGACATTGGTATTCTAATGTGTATTGATATGGTAATGTTTCCAGTATTCAACAGATCTAATAGGTAAAAATCTACATTGAGGCATTATATTTTGTTATGGACCCGCACGTAGGATCCCGTCACGGGTCGGTCCACGGTGCGAAAGCCCTGCTTCCCCTTGCGCCTTCCCTTGCTTGCAGACCCGATTACGGAAACTGAATGGGTGATTTGTTCAAGAGACCACCCGAACTCTCCCTTGGGGTGATTTGTCCAAGAGACCACCCAAACTCTCCTCACTCTTTTCTTGGCTGAAAAACTGAATGCTTTATTTCAATTCGTGGCTCCTTAAATAGGAGCTTACAGAAGGAAATTCCTAATTAAACTCAAACTCCAACTTGACTCAAACTCCTAATTACCTACTCCTATTGGTAACTCACTCTTACTTAAGATAAGATAAAGATGAGATTAAGATAAACCTAAGGGATAAGGGATAAGATAAGGATAAGGTAAGCTGGCGGCGAGTTGGCTTGATGTGTCCAGATAAGGGTGGGCCCACCCCTATGAGCTATCGTGTGGGCCCCGCTCTACTGCTGCTGCTAGCTGCCGCGCGATGCGTGCGCGCAGAGCGTACGCGCGCCTCAGGGTGCCGCTGCCGTGCGCGCGCCTCATGGTGCTGCTACCGTGCGGTACCGGGTGTGTGCGCGGTGCGTGCTGGCGTGCAGTGCGTGCGGTGCACGCTGCTACCTGGCGG